>NW_028185495.1:2475536-2573711 GCF_003343005.1 Rhea americana | reverse complement strand
GATGAGTCTCCTTACTGAAGCATGTCTTCCCCCCCCCCCTTTTTTTTTTCTTTTCCCTCCCCTATGTCTACTTTTTCTACACTGAACTGACTTCCATGGCTTAACCAACCTTGAATAATTTAGTGATCCTAAGAATATTTTGAAAAGGGTCCTTTCTTCTCTATAATAACCTTTTGTTCTTTTTCATTCTCACTCACTTTCTCACTCCTCTTTCCTTTCTCTTTATTCTTCAGGGAAGAAACTCTATTTTTGCAATCTGCAGGGGGAAAATTTATCTTCCAATCAGTAGATATGGTGCATGCACAGTCTCAAGAGTTTAGTTGAAAGCTGGCTGTTAAGTGCACTTAAGTTTCTACAGGTAGGCTTGCTAGAACTGTTACTCATCTTTTTTGTATTTTTTCCTAAAGAAATTTTATCTACCAGTTTGAAAAATGTAAAATCCTAAACAGATGTTCTTTATTTTTTTAATATCACTAAAGCTTACCTGCAGAATTGATCCACAGTTGCACAAAAGACTGCAAAACACTGATTAATTTTTCCATATTAGTACATAGTATTCTTCTCTGATGTTTTCAATCATTTCTCCTGTGTTCTGTTCATCCTGCGTATTTCCTTCTCTCTTCTGCTAAAGATCTTGCTTATGTATCACTCTTGCATTTCTGCTTTCAGGATCCTTTCTGTTTAAGAAAAGCAAGTAGATTCAGTTTTGATTTTTTTTTCATCATACATTTTTTTTTCCAAATGTAGATTACACAATACATTTCAAATCAAGTGATTGTTCTTCAGTTAAAAAGTCAGAGTTTTAAAAGTGGAGTGGTAGTCATCTGTTAAGGATTTGAATTACTGACATTCCATTTTGGTGATGTCCAAAAGAGACCATGCAAGGTTAATACAAATAGAAAAATGGCGTTGTAATAGGAATTATGACAGTTAACCATACGCAGAAGAATCTCTGAAGTTCTAGCTGTGAAAGTCTCTCCCCTCAAACCCCCACCACCGGACACTGGAATTTTTGAAATGAATTGAAAAAAAGAGGTAATAGTTTCCACAAATACTAGTATTAAAGTACTGCAGATATTGACTGAGACACTGATATGAAATAGAAGTCCAGCTGAAGTGAAGGTGAATGTAGATACCAAACTGATACTTTGGGCAAAAGGTCTATCTGATTCTGGTCTTAATGTTGCTCAGAGAAGAAGATAGACCTTTTGTTTCCTACAGAAAAGAGTTTTCTGTTTTTTAATTGTGGAGAGTCTAATGATTAATTTTCCCATTTGCAAGGATGTAAGGTAGTTGCTCAGCTGGAGTAAAGTGTTTTAACTCAGTTGCACTCAGTACAACTGACAACTTGTAGAAGTTGAGAAACTGAACCATTAAATTAACTAGATTGGAGGAGAATCAAATCTTTGTACCAGAATTTGGCAAAGAGATTGACTTTTAAAGGGCCACTACAGTATCAAAACTTTCTACTGAAATTCAGTCAGTGAGAAACTAAGATAATCCCGTGCCTGCAAATGTGCCAGGAAACCTGCCCAAAATTTGACACTGCCAATAAAGGTGTGGAAACTTCCGTAGCTGTTTGCAAGAGAGCAGGTAGAGCATCTGGGCCATGTGCAAGCTAGGAAAAACTGAAGGAACAAGGTCAGAACAGATAGCGTTGGGAGGGGAGCCTTGGCAATGTGGAAGTTGGAGCTGGTGAGGGATGCATAAGCGAAGACAAGAAAACAAGGAACCCCTCTTGTCCTTCTAAATCTCTTCTTGGATCTCCTCTGGCAGGACTCAGTTACTTTGCTTTTGAAATAAGAGTGAAGTCAGTGAGCGACAGGCTATTTCCAGGGAAAAGAAAAGGCCTGAAAGAGTGATGATGTCATCACTTGCATCTGAAACTGGCCCTGGAAGAATCAGACAGTCGAAATGGGCTGATAGATGAGGTATCTAAATGATCTCTAAGTGATTTTAAACTAAGCCTAGGGCTTCTACCAGGGAGTTAGAGTCCAAGGTCAGGTACCTGACCCATGAATTGAGTTACAAGTAATAAAGTAGAAGGTGCTTATGTTGGGAATAATAATTATTTATGGTCTGTGGGGCTTGTGTAGTTCTGTACAAGCAAAATTGTTTTGAACCTATGATAACAAACTTGACTCACACAGGTGCTGTAACCACTAAAAACATAAATCTACTACACTGAGTGTAATATATACAAACTTAGCTGATAGTGTCCAAAGATATGCAAGGCATATGCCAAAAAGAGAAGACTTAATTCTTGTCCTGAGGAGCTTACAAGGTAAACTAGGCAAGATGTAACAGGTAGGATAATAAACGGGTAACATCTACATTACCAGCGTCAAGATTTGTGGTGTAACATGAGAAAATTTTTCTTCATTTTTTTTAACTTTATCTATCAAATGGATATTCTAATTAGCCAGTTTCTATGCTGAAATTTTAGCAGCAATCAGCCTGAAAATGAAATGAGACCAGTTCAGAAAGGGGAATACCTTGAAATATTTACCTTTTTTTTTTTTTTGAATTGGAAAAAAGTACAAAAACTCTTCTTGTGCTGCCACAAAGGAGAAAAAGGCTGGATTGTGGGGTGGAGAGGAGCTAGCAGGAGCTGAATACAGCAAAAGACAAAGACCGTTTAGCAGAAAAGCAGAGAGGTATATCAAAGCTCAGCAGGTACTGTGTGCCTCCCCCCTCCCTGATGCATGAAAAATGAGACCTGCTAAAGCTTGAAGAGCTGTGATGACACAACATGGCCACAAACTTCAATCTCTGGATTGTCGGAGGTTGTCTGTTACTACTAGTGATATGTCATGTGATTATACCTTGTGTTTTCTAGCAAAAGTTCAAAATGTTGTTACTAGATGGAACAAATTTGGGGCCAAAGTAAGACCTGTTGCCAAGTTAGTCCACCTCCCTAGATAGAAGGAGATATTTGAAAGTCAGTTAATCAGCAGGAAGAAGTAGAACTGAGGAGCAAAGGAGTTTTTGAGTGTCAAATAGGTAACTCAAGACTAATGCCTAAGATTTGGTGCTTTTCGGTGTGCCCTGTGAGTAGCAGGGATTAGGCCTAGCAAGGAGCAGCAGGACAGACGGTGACCATGCAGTGGCAAGAGACAATGTGACAGGCCTGACCAGTATTCATACATCCTCTGCTTATACTAGATCCTTCCTCCTTTCAGTGAAATAGTGAGTAATTTTGAAAGAAGGTCTACCTCTGTCTCACTTTAAAGGCCTGGTTCTTCAGTTAGTAGTACTTAATGTTCTTAGATTGTGCGTGTTCCCTCCCCCCCCCCTTTTTTTTAAGTGTCGATTAAAACTTCAAAAATGGCTTTTGAAATGGTCAAAATATCAAAATACTGGGGTTTTCAATTTTTTGATTAGTGCAGTGTGAATTTGACATGCCTATAAAATGTTTCAGTTAATGCAAGCTGTTTTTAAGCAACAAGACATACCATAATCCCAGAAAACTGTTGATAGAAAATTTTTTTCCACTGTAAAAGGCAAAATTATTTGTTTTTCATGTGCTTTCCATTCAAAATGCTTGGACTCTCTTTTGGCTGAAGGATCAAAGTCATTGCAGCACCATGGGTAGGCTAAAGGTTAGGAGAACAAATGTGAATGAAAGCACACTGCAGCAGTACTGGTGGGATATGTCCTTGCTAATATAATGACTAAGTCGCTTGTATTCTTTGTGGTTGGACCAAATACTCCTTGTGAAAGTGATTAAATATGACAGCTTTAGAATTCTCATTTTTTTTCTTGTTGTGTTTAAATATATAGATCTTAAGTATTTTAAAGAATGTAACTGTCATCAGCGTTGTCCATTTCTAAGTTTTCTTTTGCTTGACAGAAGGCACTAAAGAGACAGTTACAACCTGTCTAGCCTAATAGATGACATCTTGCTTTTGCTCTGCTAGCATCTATGGCTATGTGATGAAACACAAGGATTCTAGGAAGCTTTGGGAGGAGTCATATTTTAAAATCTTTTAGAATTAGAAAGAACAAAGCTGGGGCAAAACAACTGTTTTATAACTTGGTGCATCTTTACATCCAAGAACTTGTACTCATCACTGCATAACTCTTTGAAACACATGCAATAAGTAGTAGTGAATTAATATTTCCTACACTTTGTGTAGCTAGAGTATTGTATTATTATTTTAGACTAATAACATATTGTTTGCAGTGTAGTTAAACAAACATCCTGTTTGCAAGAATTAAAAAAATTCAGCTCCTTTGAACATTGTGCCACATGGCAACAGTACAGACATCCAAGGTCCAACTGTAAAGAAGGAAACTACTATAAAAATGCTTGGCAAATAACAGGCCCTTATTACTCAGTAAAAGCTATGCAGAAGCATAAGAACAAGATGCGAGCTTGAAAAGCTTCCTACGAACTGCTGTAAAGGTTTTAATGCTCCAGAAGACTAACCCCAAGCTTGCTTCCTGTTTAGAGAATTTACAAAGCTTATTCCCTATGTGAAGAGGGGCTTTCAATCATTTTCCAAGTGGACTCTTGACAGCGACCACCTTCAAGTGTTTCCTGGATATGAAACTTTATTGCCATTAATTCTACCTCTGTAGTAGGTCTAAAGGAGGCAGAGCAGCCTGACTGGAGAATAGTAGTCTCACTGTGAAGTTTAAAAACACCCAGGTAACATACATCCTGTTATGAAAACTGACTTGCAGTCAATAGCTGGAGCAGTGGTTGCATGAAACATTTCTCACCTTGTATATCCATCACCTTATTAGGCTGGTGATCTGGCAGGCAAAGTGCAGGGTTCCTTTAGCTGGGTAAAGTGGATTTCTTTCCTCTGAAAGGAGTGAAATATTTTTGTAGATGTGATAAGATGAATTAAATAATAGAGCAGCCCTATGAACAACATTTATTCTCTGTTAGCTACTTGGGGAGCTGGACACAAAATGTTTTTCCTTTATTATTAATTTATTTATTTATTTTTATTAAGTAGGCCAGGTATGGTCTTCTCTTTGAACAGAAGATTGATGCTGCTAACAGAGCCCAAGAAAGGTCTAGATTTCCAGTAAATGCCAGGAGACCCTGAGGTGCTAGCTCAGATGGAGAAAAGCAAGGGTGAAGTAGTTAGAAACCTCTGCTTAGTGCTGAGAAGCTTTGAACCCTTGGCCCAGGTCTCCATCTGGTGTTAATTCCACTGAATTCAAAGGAGTTGCACAAGGACCTGGGATTGCATGTGAGAAAGGTTTATAATTGTATTCTTGAAAATGAGCATGGATTCACAGCAATAGAGCCTGTCTAGACAAGTAGTTAACTATAAGCTGCTAGTTACTGTATTGTACCATAATGTTTACTATTGCTTGATGTTGTTAGGGTAAGAGCTTTAATTAAGCATCTCTGAATTCCCTCTAACCTTTACTTTATTCTCCACTGGATGGAGAAAAACTTTCTATTATTGCACGTGTGTCAGTCCTCGTAGGCGTATAAGAGAAGAAATTTGGTTAGAGCACGGATGCTACTTTCACTGTCTGTTACAGCTGTGCTAGTACTCTGCTTATGACTATTCATTTATCCAAGGAAAATTGTGAAAAAAGGCTTAATATATTAAAATTGATGATGTATTCTGATACACATATAGAAATGTCTGTGGTCTGAGAACAGTGCTTTCCTGAATTCGTGGTGTTTGCTGTATGTTTTTAGGTTTTTATTATCTCTATCCTTTTTTTTTCCTTGTGTTGCCTGTCTATTACCACGCCTATCTAACAGCATACAGTCAACCTTTCATGCTTTTATAACAAGAATTTGTGCTAGTACTGCCATATTCTGGAAACAGGTTTTCTCCCCATGACACTAGTTGTTTTTTTTTTTGTTTTTTTTTCCCTTCCTCCCTTCTATTGATGCCTTTTGGAGCATGCTTTGGACCTTAACTTTAGCTTGTCTTATATATGCACTGTTTCGTTCTCTTGTTCTCTTTCCCTGTCTTTCTTGCTCCCTTCCCTCTTCGTAGAAGGTACTTAAATGCTATACGGATTAATCTTATAAAAGTCAAAATGTTTGCATATTTGAAAACTTCACCTTCTTGTGTAGAGGAAATTTATTTAGTAACAATGTCATTGGCTAAATTTTGCCCCTGTGTTCTACAAAATTGCTTTGATTTGTGATAGTGAGAAAGTTATAAATAGAGGCAATATCATTTTGAAAATTAATTTTTTCAAAGGTGTATTTTCTCAAGATTGTAATGCTGTCAGAAAGGAAATTATACTGTACTTCAAGGATGGTTCTCAACCCCAATCATTCCCTTGTCCTGTTTTTAACAGATCACTAAAGTCTCTGTTCCTGTCAACTTGTCTTATATAGAAACCAACCAATGGGGCCTGTGCCACTGTCAGAAAACAGTGGAGTTTGACTTACTGAAAATTGGCTGAAATGCTAGACTCCTTGATAAAGCTGGGAAATAAGATATGGGATGTAAAATTCCCAAGCCTAATATGATATTGAAATATTAATCTGCTTTAGGCATTTCTAATGCGTGTGATAAAATTGCACAGCATTAGTTACTGCTGGGAAGTAAGTACTCATTATATTTTTCCTATGTACACTTCTAACTCCTGCAGAGTGAGTGTATTCAAGTATCATCCAAGGATCTTTAGGTGCTGCTTGTGACACGTGAGAACAGCAGAAAGTCCTGTGAAATTTGCCCACGTATGTTAGAACGGGAAGGTGAACGGTTATGCCGAAGGCTGCAGGTATTTCTGTGAGCAMAGCCAGTGCCAGGTGTGTGGATTTAGCCAAAACCTCCTCCAGTTACTGAACGCTGGGTACAGAAATTTTTTTCCAAGTATTTTGGAGTCTGTATTTTACAGTGGGGTGTAAAGCGGTGAAACAATGGTCATGTTTTACTAAGCTCAGTGACAGAATCAAATGTTTATTTCAGCAATAGAAATATTTCTGTTAAACATGTTCCTGAAGTTTAAAGCCCACGTGGCAGAAAGCATCATGCTGGGTATGTGTCTTTTGCCAAGGAATTTCACAGGTGAACGTTGTCTTGTAGACACCACCGTTTCATCTTTCTAGCTTTTTACTAGAACAATATTTGTGTTGTAACCCAGAATGCAGATAATCCATCTGGCACGTCATTGTTTTGACTTCTGAGGCATAAACAGGTTTTGGTTGCTGAGGGCATCAACACTGTAGAGTCTCATCTTGGGCAGCAGTCTGGAGTCAAAGAAGAAACATTTCGGTTCCACTCAAGGGAACATTCTTTAGCTCTCCTAACTGCCAGTGTCTTACTGTTTTTAGCACTGAAGTTGGATAATTACTCAAATTTTGTGATAGCAATAGGAACTGAAGGACAGTGCAAGACAGGGTGGACTAGGTGTTCAGCACAAAAGAAGAAGAATAGAGCTTATTTTTATAATGAGAATCATCAAAGAAAATCTTAGTCCCTCTCTTTGTATCCTGATCTGCTTTTTTTTCATTATTTTGTTTAAATTTGAAACATGAAAGAAAAATGTACTCTTTAAAAAAATAAATGATAATACTATACATAATGTACAGGTACTGGAAGAAAAAAAAGAAACTAACCCACTGTGTGATCTGTGCTCTTACATTTTGTCCATCTTCCCAAAGAATGCTGGAATTGACAACTGAGAAGTCTTATTAATGTACTTTTATTAATAAAATTGGCACTGAACATTTTTCTCACTTTAAGGAGTTAAAATGGCATATAAATTTTTTTTAAGGTGCTATATATACACCTAAGAGCCAGTTTAATGCTATGTTGAATATAGTAAGCACRCATACATTGGCATATATATTTTAAGATTTGGGTTTCTTCTGCTAGTTTGCAACAGTTTCCATGCTCTGAACCATGGGATATATAGAAAAAAGTACCACAAWTTAAGCACTGAGGAACAAAGAAATAAATTGAAGAGTTTATCTACTATATGTTGTTGTAATGTTTGAAAACGCCTTTTAATATACCTTATTAGTGCAGCAAAAAACATGAGTGTATCAATCAGAGCAAAGTTCTAGACCAGAACTAATACGCATGGTAAAAGGCACTCTGGAAAYTTTCCCATACCTAGCTTTCTGAGACAATA
This sequence comes from Rhea americana, assembly GCF_003343005.1. Taxonomy (NCBI): domain Eukaryota; kingdom Metazoa; phylum Chordata; class Aves; order Rheiformes; family Rheidae; genus Rhea; species Rhea americana. Next base: position 2,565,635 of record NW_028185495.1, on the reverse strand, counting down.
CTAAAACAATGAAAATTTGCATAACTTTCTGCAATATTAACAGTAATCCTAAAAGAAATGGGTATATCCAGAAAGGCCACATAGAATGGTTCTACTGGTTTAGAGGAAGTCTTTCTAATAAAAATACAGTSTCTGTAAAAGGCTGCGAGTCTCAGAAAAAATGATGTAAAACTCAACCAGTTTGTTTCCCCCCCGCCCCTTTCCTTTCCATCAATTAATATGTACAAAACATATGCTTGCAACCCTTGCCATTTGGTTTTTGCACCCACTAGAAAATCAGGCTACTGGAACTAAGTTGAAGTGTTACGTAGTCTTCTCATGGTTAGATTTAACTGAGCCAAATGCAGTTACCCATTGATGGGTATACCATGATGAAGATAAATACATGTGCTCTGCCTTTCCTTGCCTGCTTCTTGTAGCCTGCCTCCCTGGGCACCTGTTTGCTGCAGTTGGTGCCACTGTTAAAAACTTGCAGCTTTCTTTTTTCTTTTTTTTCCCCTAATAGTGAAAGGGTAACATCTACTACTACTGAATATTTCTTGCTTTCCTTTAAGTACAAGTCTACATGAAAAGTCTACCCTGCAAAACAGATGAGATGATTTATGTCTTGAGGTGTAGTGAGAGTGTGGTTTTGGTGAAAGGAGAGGTGGAAAGAAGTGGGGAGAGAAAGCACTGGAAGAGATGGAGGTGAGAGTAAATGCAATGGAAGAAGCTCTGATTTTGCTAATAGATGGCACTGACACAGAAAGGAATAAACTGGTCTTGTGTAAATTTAGGTTGTAAATGAAAAGAAAGGGTCCGTGCTTATGACGACAATCAGTAACTTCTGAGATGAAGTTCAGTAAGCTGAGAAAGGGGTTATGTGTTAATAGGAGAGTAGAACTGGCGACCCCAAGGACTCATTTGTTCCTGTGGCCTCTCTTGCTTTTTGCAAGAGATAGTTTGGCTGAAGATTGGGTGCATCTCTGATTCTCATTTTGTTTTGAAAAGTAAATGTCATATTTAGCCATTATCATAATAGGCTTTCTTAAAAACATGCATGAACAAGAGAATTTTTTTAGATGCCCTTAAAATGCTCTTTCTAATAATGCAGATTAAAATTGGATCTTGATCAGGATTTGGCAGTTCCTAAAAGAGTTAGCAAGGGGAAGGCAAACCAAGAGGTCTCTTCCTTACTACCTTCTCACATACATGGAGGAACTGCATGAACATGCACCTCCGTAAGGGGGTCAGAGTAAAGCAGCCCTACCAGCTATGAAATGGGAGCAAATACTTCTGTTTTTTTTTAATTGTACAAGTGGCATTATTTTGAATAATAGGCTGTTTCATGCCAGTGAGTGTGAAAGCAGCATYCCTTTGATGTAATGCTATTTTGTCTTCAAGGGACATTGCACTGATTGCGAAGTATAGGAGCCAGCTCAAGCAGCTCTTGCAAGGCTCCCTGTGACTCAAATGGAGTTTTGTCCACTTAAGAAACACAGAAAATGTCCCYCCAGGGAGTATATTCTAAATGAATAAAAGATGTTTAAATAGATTGTACACATATTGCTAACTGTAATTGTCAGGAATAACGGGGAAAGGTAGTTCTGAATATTTGTTACCATTTTTCTGTCTCTTTCCTTTTCCTTCCACCTTGGACAGGTTACATCAATCCATTACCCCATCTTCTTTCACATGTCTCTATGTACATCTGTAAGGTCTTGGTTAAATATTTTGTTTTTACTCATTAAAGAACCATGAAGTCTTTTCATACCACTGAACTCCACGTTGCAGGGTCTGTTTCCACAAACATACATTTTTAGTTTGGTCAGAAAAGAGGTTTTTAGARCAATACACCAAAACATGTAGTGTCGAAATCTCAGATTAATCTAAAACTGAAGACTGGTTGTAGTAAAGACACTCTTTTACTTGTATCGGAACCCGAAGAGATTTGTAACACACAGGTTGAAGTGTTATACTAGCAAATATTCCCCCTGATTTAGAGAGATACCTCACCAGTTTAAAATTAAGCACATACATAGGCACATGCCAGATCAAAGACTCGTTATGTAAAAGCATCCTTATCTTTTGCCTGAATCTTTTTAGTCTACGGTTATCTCCTTTTTGAGCAATCTGTGAATTTAGATTGGAATTCTGCGTGGCAAGATTATGTGTTTTCACTTCACGACAATGTACTTCTCAGTGATTTGCAATTAACTGAACTGCAACTCTTGGGAGTTGGGCATGAATATGGACTATTTGGAATGGAATATGGAATATTTTCTTCTTATTCAGACTATTAGGCAAGGGATGTAATTTGGATAAAAAGACTACATTTAAAGTTACTTGCAAGCCTGTCCACAAGACACACAGATTTTAATTAAGTTGTTACATATCTTAACAATTAAAATATTGTGAATATTGTGTTTTTGTAACTGCGTTTTTTTTTTTTTTTTTTTTTTTTTTTTTTTTTTTTTTTTTTTTTTTTTTTTTTTTTTTTTTTTTTTCAGATTGATCTGCTTACATACCTGTATGCACAGATTGGGGGGAGGAAATTAATGGAGTTAAAACTACCTTCAGTTTGTTGGGAACTACTAACTTGATTCACATTAATAGAGAGAAAAATCAGAAGTATCTATTTGACTGAGATGATGTGTAATTCAGAAATTCTTTTTAACGGTTTCTGCCAACTGTTTACAGAGTAGTATTTTTGTCACTTGTGAAGAACTGATGCTGTAAGGCTGCCTTTGTGAGAACTTGAAAGTTGTTCAGTCTTCACCACAGCTCAGTTTATGCTGTAAAGACAATTTATTCTGTTTTTCATTTTAAGACCCACACATAGTCTTGCACATCACTTCCTTTAGATACAGCACAGAACATCTCCATATAACAYTACTATAAAAATCTTTGTTGGATAATCCAGATCTTAATGATTTAAATAGAAATCTTTAAGATTTAGAGTCTTTCTTGATATTTTGCTGATTTTTTTTYCMAWTTTTTTTGAAGCTCTTATTTCTAAAACTTAATTTGCTGCTGTCATGCGTTAGTGTATGCCATTGTATTTGTACTTAAGCATGCTGACCTACCTGTGAATGAGCTGATGGGGGCATGGCTTCCCAGAGCAGCCAGGAGCTCAGTGCAATCTGGCGAACCTTGGTTAGCTTTGCTTACGCCCGTTACAGCTCCTCTGTGTGCTGCGGTGACCAGAGATTTCATACTTTTTTTATATCATAGCATAAAACAGTGTTATGTAGAAGCTTTGCAGGGATATAGAGGAATTTTGAAGCCGTTAGTTTAGCTTGTCTCTTCTGCTCCMCTGCCAGYGGCAGGTGGAGCGCGAGGAGGTCCGTGGCAGGGCAAGCGTCTCCCTGCGCGTGTCCTGCGACGTGCGTTGCGGAGGGCGGCAAGGCCACGGCCACGGCCCCCTCTGCAGCTGCAGATACCCCCTATCACTTTCACTGTGCGAACGGTCCGTGCTCCCTACACGTGCTAGCACGGTTTTCTACACGGCGTACTAACGCAGCTTATTTGCAGCACCCGTGAAATTAAATACGCTTGTTGTCTGTGTAGCTCATTCAGCAACGTCGTGGGTGTCCTGTGTGCACAGAGCCTGAGTTCCTGGGGGGCAAGAAAGGGATCCGCACAGCATTGTACACTTCTATGTTACTTTACTCAATCTGGACCAAATTACTGTGTGTGTGTGCATATATATATATATATATATATATATATATTTAATTGATCAGATTTGGTCTTGGGAATATTTTTCTGCAAAGATTGTCTGTGACTGTAGCTTTGCCTTCTTCACTACACAAAACAAGGTTTATTCCACCTGGTCATATATAATTATTTGGGTTGATTCCACCAACCTGCTTTTCAGCTGCCTCTGGGCTTGGCTCTAGATTTTAAATTTTTTATTTAAGATAAGCGACATTATATGCATTTCTACTGCAGAAATACAAAATTCATAGGATCCCACTCAGGGTGTCTTGATTTGGCTTTCTTACCAGAAGCAATCCCATTATCCTATTCAAATCCCATCTGAAAATGTATCTTTTATGTGACAGCCTTTCTCCTTCCTTTCCGGACAGAAATACCTGATGGCCCTTAGRTCCTATTAAGTGGTAACTCGCCAGTACTGTTTCATTTTTTTTTCTTTTTTTCTTTGCATTTACCTGTTATCTCTAACTTTGCTTTAATGGAGAAAAGGCTGGTTTCTTGCTCTGTGTTTGGCTAATGGTGCAATGGGAAGTCAYATCTAACAGGTGCAGCCAAGCACGCCCACTTGTCTGTCCTGCTTGTTTTCCCAGCTCTGTCTAAGCAGTCTGTGTGTGGAGCAGCTTCTGAACGGTTATGATTTGCAGCCTGAAATTGAACTAAATACAGGTTTACAGCCTGAAACTGAGTTAAGTATGCTAGTTCTAGATGGTGATATTTCAAGATTTGGACCATGTGCAGTTTACTTCCTCCTGCTTTGGTGGCAGCAAGCTCTTGGATGGAGAGGGGCAGAGATACTCTGGATGAATCTGACCATTCAAGCTGAGTGAATCAATTGTCTGTTGAGAAATAGTACTAATGGACCAAAAATGGAACAGAAAGCCTTATTTCTGACCATGGGAGGGTTACTGTCACAGAATCACAGAATAGTTGAGGTTGAAAGGCACCTCTAGAGATCATTTAGTCCAACTCCCTGCTCAAGCATGTTGCGCAGGATCGTGTCCAGGCAGGTTTTAGTATCTCCAAAGAAGGAGACTCYACAACATCTCTGGGCAGCCTGTTCCAGTGCTCTGTCGCCCAGGAATTAAAGACAGCTTCAGCCTCCACCCGAGTGACTCACTTGCCAGCCCTGGGAACAAGGTCGTGCTGCGGGGGATGCTGCTGGTGGGAAGACTGAGTGGAAGGAGGGTTGCTGGAAGCAGCATCTGTGCCAGGTCACCCTGCTGCCGGGGGGGGAGCTATAACTTCAGTTATTCTGCCCAGCTTGTACTGAACATTCCAGAACTGGGAAGGTGCAAAAATGACTTAAAACTACCTCAGCCCATTTTGCAAGCCTGAAGGTGCTCTACAGTGACTTGTACAGGTGACAACCCTCGCCCGGGGGACTGTRCAACAGCCTTGAAAGCACACAGAGACTGGTGCCATTTTTTTCAGCTTCAGTGCAAGTGTGGAGCACCTACTGGTGCTGGTCCCACGTCAATGCAAGGAAGCGAGGCGCTGAAAGCCTCTGGGGATGGAGCTCTTGGTGTGAACTAAAGTAGGCTTGCAAAGGAGTGGAACAGACTGCAGAAAATGTGTGGTCATGCTTTACTGGCTGTGATCACTTAGTGTACCACATTCCCCCTCCCCCTGTCCTCCCAAATTCGCCCTCTCTGTTCTTTATATTTAAATCTTCCCCTGCAGGATATGGCAATCACTGTGTTTACTAATGTCTGGTCAGATTAAATTGATTCACAAAATTAACGCCAACTATACTGTCTGATTTTGGCCACATTTTAATTTTTTTTRCTAAAGATGCATCTTTAGGCAAAAAGAAATCAAACAGCTACTGTGACTACCGTGGTCCTTCTCCACCATCTGTGGCTTTCAGCTTAGGCAGTCCTGCATTAACCTTTTCTACTCTGCCTCCTCCCTTTGCCGTGGACTTGCTRCCTTTTTTTCTTCAAAGGCAGAGTGGTGTCAGTAACTCTGTGTCAAGTTCATTCCTGGGTAGCCAAAGCAGGAGGAATTGTAGGAAGCTCTGAGCATAGCTGAAAGTTGCTCTCCCTAATCTCAGGTATTACACATCACAGTATGAATTCTCTTGAGAAACATGTTTTTGCTTCCTACAGTATTTTTACATATTTTTTGTTGTGACTTTGCTCTGTTTAGTGTTACTTGCTTATTATATATGTAGTAGAATCTGAAAAACGGCTGTGTCTGCTCAATGCAGGTTTTCCAGAGGGAAAAATCTATGGGGCTTTTTAATTTGAATTTCTCATATGTTGTCCTTAAATTGAATAATGACACATACTTCTGCTTTTGCTGGCATGTTTGATGACTTATGTCCTCTCTATAACAGCAGAGGACAAATACTAGAGGATCATGGTTTAAAAAAATATATATTTGATATATATATATATATATTTTATATATATATATATATCTCAAGTGAATCGCTAACACTTGCTAGTAGTTCTAGGAAAGACTGTCTGTCTTCRTGGTTGTGTTTTGGAGCCCCATTTAACCTTCCAGATTGTGCCCTCAGATAAGAGTTAATGTAGTAGCTTTTTTTTAATGGGACATGTTGATGGAAATCCAGGGCACGAGTCTCCCTCCCTCACTAGTTTTATAGCTATACAAATGTAGTATAATTTGCAGTAATGGAGTTACTCCTAAGTCACAAGAGCCTGCGTGAAAAGAAATTTAGATCCAAAGCTCTCATTCCACAAAGCAACTGAGCAGGAAGGTGTTGATGTGGGATTAGTTTCAAAGGGGATTCATAGTGAAATGTTGGATCCAACATTTACAAACTTTAAAACATTAAGAAAAAAAGAGGCATCGGACTTGATGATGATTCCTAGTTCCACAGACATTTTAGAGCTAAACCAGTTTTCCTTATTCATGAATAATCCCATAGGAGGTGAAGAAGTCTTCTTGCAAGAGGAGCAGGCTTTGGCTCATAATCTTGTGTCAGATCAGAAAAGTAGGCAGAGAAAGTGATGGCTGCAAGCTGAATAAATGGAAGGAGCTCCAGTTTACAAATGCACAACAAACAAAAATTTCCTATTTTCTCTTTTGATGACAACAAGCAAGATTCTACTGTTTTTATTTTTTATTCTGGAAGTAGCTCCTATGATTAGGTATAAACGGAATTGGGAAATGCATTTTTGAACATATGCCAGTAAAGATGCTTTTCCTGCACTGAAGCTGCTTTTTCTCCTAAGTCTGGCATTTACTAAAGAAAATATTACTAGTTAGAGTATTTTTGAGTATTTGCAGGGGCACCAGTTATATGTGACTAAACTTGATTATGAAGATAAAATTATCCACTTTTGGTCAGGAGTTCATATACAAATTTTCCTACAGGCTTTTTTCATTTCTTTCCTTGTTGTTGAGAATGATTTTTCTTAACATCCTCACGTGGCATGGATCTACAGGGGATTCAGCTCTATTAAAGGAGATCTTTAGAATGAAATCAACTGTGGAATGTTTTACAAATGTGGTTCAATAAACTCCATATAATTTCAAAAAGAAAATGATGCATACAAGAGTATCTGGGGAATTAGCATAAATACAGTGTTTCACTTAGATTCATACAAGAAGGACCTCTGGGAGAGCAAGACCATTTTCAAATAGCCTATGAAAAAAAATCTTTCTAGGGTTCTAAAGAACAAAATTTGCATATTAATAGAAGATTAAAGTGCCCATCAAGTATTCTTTAGCTGTTGCTTTCTCTTGTCTATTTTGCTCTTCACATAAACATCTTTCCTAATAAAAAGAAACTCCTGCATCTCCAGCTATTGCACTGAATCTCCAAGGTTTCATATTACGACAGCACACAGGATTTTTATGCCAGAACCCTTTTGAAAAATGCTGTCTAGATTCTCTGTTAACTAATTTCCCCCCGTCTTTGAACTCCTTTCCTCTCAAAGTTTTATCTGACCTTTTTAGTAAGGTCTGAGCTTCTGAGTTTTTTTTTTTTTTTTTTTTTTTTTTTTTTTTTTGGGGGGGGGCTAACATCTAGTGGTTTTGGGTCCAATTAGAGTCATACTTGTAAATAAGGGCTTAAAATCTATTCAATTTGAAATTTTAGGTTCAGCAATTAAAAAGCACCTGAGGTGAAAATCTAGGGTTTGGCCAGGTCCGAAAGGAAAGCTCTATTCTGGAGTACTCAACAAACACTGAAAGCATTATTGTTTAAGCAAGCTTAAAGAGAGAAATGTGGGGTAGATTAGTGGAACTTGACACTTGAACGTGAATAAACACAGCAGATGCAAAAGGTATAATTTTCAAAGCTGTTGTATGCTGAGTTTTAGAGAGCTGTTAACGTTGCTGTGCACCCCATTGTGAGTACGACAATCCTATATATAGGGGCTTTAAAAATTACTTTACAATAATTACTGCAGGTTTAGGAGCTCCTACTGATTCCTTTTAAAACTTTATCTTGGCTTGAAGAAACATCTTGGTGAGAAAGATATCATGCAGTTTTCTTCATTTGTCTCCATATGCAGGATGAGATGGTTGTTCCAAAAGACCTAGCTTTTCTCAAGCCAGAGACTGAATTTAAGAAAGAATTTCAATTTTCCTAAAAACAGCACTTCTGGAAAATAGATATTACTGCAACTTTGGTTCAAATTGCATGATTGTTGAGTTCTTAAAATCTAAGTAATTATTGGGTTCTTGAAATGTGTAAAACGTGGGTGTAAATATATTTGTTGAGAGTAAACATATTGGTTGTTAAGAGGCCAGACTAATGCTGATTGTCTTTAAGCATGAATCTCTATAAAAATGCTTAAAGTTGTTAGTTGTCCCAGATGGCTCCTATGTCTGTTTCCTGGATGTCTGTCCTATCCTGCACAGTGTTAAAGTGAGCTTTGGCATGGAGGAAATCCTCCAGTATCTGTGAATGTGGCTTAGCACAGTTCACAAAGTTTGAGCTTCTTCCACTGGATCAAAGTATTCCCCAGGCTTTCCSGAGCCACGTGACCCAGGGTGGTCTCTGGGCTCCTGCTGGTGGTGGCTGTCTGCAGGCAGCACTGCATCCSCATGACTGCGCATCTTCTGTCCGGTCCTTGTGCTTCTTCAGTCTCTCCTGCTTGCAGCTCTCGTTAGGGACTTTGTAGCATCTCTTCTCCCTACTGCTGGGTGAGTAGGGCACTGTTTTTTTGCTGATTCTGAGCTCACCTGCTTGCCTTTCCCACTGAAAGACCCGCCGCAAACATGGTGTACGGGCAGAGACTGTTTCCAGTAGCTCTTATGGTCCCGTGGGTGCAGTCGAAAACATGATGGATGAATGGAGGGAAAAAGTCAGGGCTGTTACAGCAAGATGAGGATGGCTTGTTCTACAGGGACTGTAGTTGTGCAGCTCTGGCTGTTTTGTGGATTTTTTGAAAATCATCAGTACGTTSTTGTGTCACATGGATGCCAGTTCTGCAAATTAGATAGCAAAGGAATGATGCACCTAGCAAAGATGACAACAGTTGTTTTCTTGCTAGTTATAWTTCATTGTCTGAATTAGATTGAGATCAAGACCTGTGTGACAATTTGAAAAAGAAAAGTTCAAAAAATTTCCAATAGCAATTTCTTAAATTTAATGACAGTGGAGATCTTYGAAATAAATTACTATAAAGGCAAGTCCCAGATCTGCACTTTGCAGCTGTTCTTGGAGGAAGCAGAGTACCTTGAAAGGTGTTTGGCGRAGACCTTTTGAAGTCAATAGAGACTTTGAGAGGCAAATATATGCTTAATTGGCATATGTGTGCCAACAGCATATGTGAGAAGGGAGACTGTATGCTGTGCCAAGACAGCTGTTTATGCCATAGTGTTGGCTYTCTTCAAAAATGGATGATCAGACATCAAACCTGTTGGTACTCTGTGTATTCGCTGCTGTTTTGTGTTCAGTTTTTTGAACGGTTTTGCAAGTTGGGCTCTGATGTGGGCTTGCAGTTCTAGAAACTGGCCTTTATCTCCTTCCCCACTGATGAAATAGCGGTCTCCCTGGGGCTGTGGTATGGTTAATCATGTGACATTGCTTAAGGAGGCAAAATGCTATAAACTTTTAATGTAATGAAAGGCCCTCTGTGCCTTTCTCTCTTTTTTTCCTAATGTTTTAGTAGTTTTAGGAAAATAAAGCTATCGGTACAAGTTAATAAAAGGGCCTCAATTTTATTGTTCAGCAAAATGTACAAGTAGGTACCAAACTAGGCCAGTAGAAACATCAGCTGTAAGAAAAATCCCCTAAGTGCTTTATCAGCAGTAGTGTTGTATGCGATTGCTGTTAAGTGTGGGTATGTGGTAGAGAATCAAGGCCCACTTTCTACAATTCATTTCTCAGTTTCTAAGTTTCACCCTGAAATTGATTTTTAGGTTGTAGAGTGATGAAAACCCAGATAGAAAAAATATTTCCAATTTTTCATCCACCCATTCAGAGGCAGAGTTTCTAAGCCACCAGAGTATCCTGTCTATGTAGGCCTCTGCACCAGATCCAGTTATTTCTACTTGTAAGCTGCAGGCCACTTGGATGACAAAAGATTTTTAAYTGATGGACTGTTTCTAGTCCTATCAACAAGCACCTCTTCTATTTGTTTCCTGCTGTCTTTATGTGAAAACATTGCTTTTGATAAAATGCTGTAGGCTTTCTTTGACACTGACTGTCCAGACCAGAAAAGAATCTCTGTCCCGTGGAGCTTCCAGTCTGACTGCCCTCTCGTGAGATGTTACCAGCGTTGACGTATTAGAAATGTAGATATGAATGAAACTTTATGACGGGACTTTCAATCAGAAAATTAATGTATCAGTGAAGAAAAGGAGAGAAGAAAGGCAGTATAGTTTTAGAYAACTAAAGATGGAGTATTCAGATTGCACAGATGTTTTCTTTCTGGGTTTGTTTGACCTTTTACATACACTACGTTTTTAATAAGTAATGAGTCTGAATTTTATATTTTTTTTAACGTTACCATTTCCCTTAAATACCATGTGTGTGAGCAATAAAGAAAGGGAGGACATGAATTCATAATAACAATCAAACCTTCCTTGACGTATAGATATTCTCTGTTTTTATGGGATTTTGGTAAATATTTGATAAGGACCACATTTCTTTCTGATAGGTGATCACAAGGTCGGAAAAAAAGCTAGTGCTTTTCTGCTATCGTATGTGACCAGGGCGTTTTTACCCATTTAAAGTTGCCCTTTACTGCCATCAGAAGCATAATACCCCCCCTCCCCCATCCAAGCTGGAATATCTACATAGTCATGAAGAGACATTCTTTATTTTCAACTATTTCCTTAGCAGTGCAGCTATTCTGGCTTTRCCAGGGAGAATGCCGTAAGCACAGCTCCAGGAAGGCCTCATTTTGGGATAGCCTTATATTTTGACTCCCTGCAACAAGGTTTGCTCTTAATAATTTTTGACCCTAATTTAGGCAGCACCTTGTTCTGTACTTGGACACTTTTTGCCAGCCTCTGTTGCTACGAAGTATTCTGAAGTCTCTAAGCACAGGCTTTAGCRAGATGGTAGGTGAAGCCCTGACTGGACATAGAGGCCCTTGAGGCAGGAGCACTGCTGTGCCCGCGCTGCTCGACGCAGGTGCGTGAGCCATAGCAGCAGGTGCTAATGGGAGAGGAGATAGCTAGAGGCCCTGGCCGCCCACTGCCTTCAGTACATCCACTTTAGCAAATCTGTAAAGACTGAGAGCTTTAATTTCCACATCSTCGGTGAACAAAGTGATGGATAGTTTTCTCCCTGCCAGTGTGAAATGCAGTCAGTGAACTTCCATGTTTCCTGCATCACGTGACATACAGTCATTTATGGTCTAAATTCCTAATTTAACCTTTTCCTATGCGAGAAACGCTATCGTAATTTTATTCAGTTGCAAAACAGCACAAAAGTAAACACAAAACACACAAAAACAACAAAAAAGTAAATCTTATTGTCAGAGCCGTATTGTTCAGGTAGTCTTCCAGGACGTTTATTACAGCGTTTCATTCAGCGGTAGTAAGCTGGCAGTCTCAGCCCCGTGGTTCAGGAACCTGTACAAGTAAGGTCTGAAGCAGAAGTCAGGCTCCTGTCTACTGTTAACAGTATAATGTTACACGTAGCTGAACTATTGTTGCCTTATATGCAAAACTATTTTGCTTCTAATGCTGAATTAACTCATTGCTTGAGAGTCTCAAAATACTTTGTAAGCTTTACCTAATTAAGCTTTGCAATATCCTTAAGATAATGGATGAAAGGAATTTTTATCTCCTGAACCTCACCTTAGAGTGTATAGAATAACCTTCATGTTTCCTTCTCCGGTCAAACAGCTGCTACTGTTACTAGCAATTGCTGAAAGTGTAATCCATTTGTATAGTCATTTTGCTATTGGCTTTTTATGGAGTATCCWGGAATGAGTTGAGTATAAACATATACAAATATACTACAAGAGAGGTCTATTATAGTTAGAATATAAAGATTTTCTTTAAACTTGTTCTTTAGAGTCATCTCAGTAACTGAGCACTTGATTCCCAAGGACAAACTTAGCAGCTACTCTAATTAACCAAAACACAGTCTGTATCGGATAGCGATAGACCAATTGGAGGTCTTATAATTTGTATTTGAAGTAGAACAGATTAATGGATTACTATGGTATCTTAAGATGCACAAWTCAGCTGCTACTGCTGAAGTTTTTAACTATCAACAGGACGCAGCTAGAGCAAAAGAGGAGGATAATATTAATACGTGGTCTGGAGCACTAAAAGGGAAGGATCCAATCACTTCCTCTGGAAGCCTTTCCAGAGAGTTTTACAGACAAGATTTGTATAATTCCTGAAGTATGTGTACGTCAAAATCCTAACAGAAATATCTAAGTYTAAGTGTGCAACCCTGGGGAAGGTGGGCATTCTCTTTAGAAAGTTGATTGCTTTTCTATAGAAGCAGTTATCTTTGATTTATACAGCTTCTGATGGTAGGTAGCTCTGCTAAAGCTTCTGAGTAATCCAATAAAGATCATATGGTACTCTGCTCTTTACTTTTCTTCAGTAGCTGTATATGGAGCTCTTTGTTTATGATTCAGGAAATGGACTAAAAGCTTTGGTTTGTCTGTGTTCACAAAATTTGTGTTGTGATAGTAATAGTCTCCTGCATTTTAATAATGCAAGCAGTAAATCTAAAGCAGTACTGTAGTGCTGTGGGTCCAGAAGGCTTTCTCCCCAGAGCTGCACTTTATTTCAGCCTTCTTCATTCCTAGATTCGCCCTTTAGATCCCACRGTCCTGTGTCTATGTTCAGTTTTCACCAGCCTGCCACAGTAAAGAATATGAGAATGCGCAGTAACTTCTGGGCTTTCTCTAACATGTTTAAAATTTTAAAAGTTCAGGACACWCACACACACAAAAAGAAAGCTTCACAGCTTCACTTTCTCTGCATATTTGCTGAAATATAGTGTCTATTGCATACCCATTTTCGCAGAATCATTACAGATTTTTGGATTTATCTCTCTGCACAATATTTTTACTTACTAGTTCTTGCCTTAATATATTTTCACGAAAAGGTGTTTTAAGATTTTAATTTTGAAAAATGTTCCACAACATTACAGAGTAAGGACTGTGTGTGTGTTAGTGTGCGCATTTCACATTATAAACTCAGAGCTGAGAAAAGTACAATTCCGTGCCACATTAAACAGTGCAATCAGAGAATCTTGATCTAATCGTACTTTTCTCCGTTCTACTTTCCCCATCATGGTAGCAAACTAATCACTAATATAGCACACATTGCAGTGACACCACATGGGCAAATATTGCAAATTTTGCATATATGAAATCTGTTTGATACTAATGTAATAAGAGGGAGAGACTGATTCATGAACCCTTCACTCGCTCGGAATTTAACAGAAGTATTCACTTGATAAACCCCAGTGAATTTATTTTTTCCAACCATCATTTTTCGTACCTGGAAGAAAGTTTTTAAGGTCTAAAATTTGTGCCTGATGTAATAGGCTGACTCCAAAATGTAARTATCTGTTATTTGTCATCTAATTCTTACTCTGTTCTTGCCACAGAAATGAATACTCTGTAGGTGAACCCTCTTATCTAGGTGATATATTAGTTTGTGTTGCAAACGTTAAAATGTCTGTGTGCTGAAATAAAYGTAACAAAAGCTGCTTCCAAAATTAACTTTATACATGAAATAGATGAATATTATATGTTAGGTAGTAGTTCTGCAATAGTTCTGAATTTTAGAGAGTGCATCAGCTCTGCGACTGTGTCTAAGCCAGTAAGAGGGACAGACACTATCCTGTTTTTCTGTGGAGCTTTTAACTTGCCAGAGAAAGCTGCAAATTCTGACCCCTGAGCACTGTAAATTTTCACAGTTTTGTTGAAGTCAGTAAGATAGCGACAGTTTACGAAAGATAAGTATCTAACTCCAGATAGCTGTGAATACTGCTTCATTACATTCTCTTAATAAAAAAGTTGATGTCTTATGACAAAAAGACATTTCAGGACAGTAGAATTCCTTTAATATCAAAGGGAATAAGCAAAATCTGATAGATAAGTCTGTGAATGATCTTTTTGTGACTGGATTGCTCTCTCGGCTTAATATTAGAGATAGTTTACAATAAGAGAAGCAAGATAAAAAGCGCAAGATAGCTTTCTGAGAAGACATTTTAGGATAAGCTTAATGACGAATTCTTCTCACTGGAAGATTTGTGGAGATTTCAGCCATATAGACTGTGAGATATATGTATAGGGCACCTCTTCGAAGTCAATGGGTAAACTGATACCAGCTGATACCAACTCTTGCATTAAGTGTAACATTTCTACTTCTTGGGATGCTGGGTTTATTGGTAAAGGATTTGAGGGAATATAGATTTTATGCTAATGAAATATTTTTTTTTTCCCTGAGTTGAAAATACACTGTTATGTATTAGGACATGTTGAACACACAATTATAAAAAATCACAAACTGTATGCAACTGAGCTAAAAGCTCTTTCCTTCCTTTTTGTACAGACTTGAAGGAAAATTTCAGATCTGGAACTTCATAATTTACTTATGAACACTTAAAAAAAAAAAAAAAAAAAAGGTGCTCTGCCCAAAGCTATCAGCCATGGAAGACTGAAGGTTTCTGGTTTGTTTTTCCAGGGTGGCTTATAGATTCCACAGGATTTAAGGAAGTGTGAGGGTGTCTTTGCATTGTTGAGATATGTTTGGGGCAGTGGGGAAGCAAGACRGTCTGTTCTCCCTATCTTGTCTTGTTCCAAGCGCTAAGCAGTGGTTAACACAGAAATCCTAAGGAAATGGCTGGATGGTCCAAACAGGGTGCAAGGGGATGGAAGGCTGGATTTATGCCTAGGAGTCAGTGGTGGAAAGATCCTCTGAGCCCTTAAATGCCGCCAAGCTCTGTAGAAATTGTTTTGTCTCCCTCCCTCCCTCTCATCATTTCCAGTGTGGATCAGATACTGTTGATGGCTTGGCTGGATATGGGAGGAAACACTTCAGTGTTACTGTTGTGTGTTTGTGCAGGATCATGATGCTACATTATCTATCTGTGATAGGGATTTTCTTCAGTTTAAAGAGTCCAAAAGCTTGTTAGACACTATATCAGCAAAACTTGGGTAATTTGTATTAACGAGTAGTAAAAGAATTAAATGAGGCACTATTTGAATATACAGCATTATGGGTAYGTGGTTTTAGGCAGCCCTGAGAAAGTCCTAGGGTAACACAGAAATGGTGTTTATATCTGGAAAGGTAAATGAGAAGGATATAATGATCTGAA
The DNA here is from genome assembly GCF_003343005.1 of Rhea americana. Lineage (NCBI taxonomy): Eukaryota > Metazoa > Chordata > Aves > Rheiformes > Rheidae > Rhea > Rhea americana. Next base: position 2,550,205 of record NW_028185495.1, on the reverse strand, counting down.
CTGATTGACAACATAGGTTTGTTTAAATAAAATTTATTTTACTACACTAAATGTGGAATCAAACAAGGATTTGAGGTCTTTGCTCTGAGAAGCAAAGGGTCATGTTCCAGAGTGGATGACAGTATCCCGGACTGTTGTGAACGKGGAACAGAGGTGTAGAGCTAAGGGCAGGTGACTAACTGAAGTCCTGCCACAAAGGCCAGAGAATGATCGGTGTGAATGCATAAATTGAATATTGAGTAAGAAGGGATAATACTTCTGAATATGACGTTTGAAAGAATGTGAGTAAAATTCTTTGTCCATTCCTGAAGCCAAATTCCAGGAAGGTCACTGGAAAACTCAGCAGAGTCTTCTGTCAGTCAGGGACTAAGGAAGATCAATCTACTTAGCTTAATTGAGAGAAGACTAGCCTACAGGCACCTGGAGAATACATATCTGATAATGGAAAACTATTTAACCTTGCCAAAAAAAGCAGTAGGGGCATTTAACCAGTGGAACAACTTATCTGAAATGCAGTTTTCCCTGACAGTTAATATCTGTCTAGAAAATGTGTTCAACCATAACCAGAAGTTAAGATTTGATGGCAAAATTACAGGATATGTTTCTGTATGCAATGAAGGACAGCTTGATTATAACCTTTTCTTTAAGGTTAAGATTATACAGACCCAAACAGAGGCAAGTAATTTCCACTCCTAAACCAGGCTTTTTAATAAAACAACAAGGTATCCCCTTTAAATTTTCAATTAAAGTTTCTGGAATGGTTAAAAAGCATTGAAACTTCTCCAGGGGGAGATCACATCTTGCCCCTTGTCCCCTAACAAWTTTTAGCACTTTCTGTTAAAAATTAAAAGGATTAAACAAAAGGTCTTTTCATTCCCCATAACATCACATTGTTGAGCTACACGGCRACTTAAGTGCTACTTTAATTGCTTTAATTATTAGCAACCTAGGTTTGTTACTACTTCTTCTTCTATTTTTTTCTCTCCTATTTAAAAGGTTCTTAAGGATGTCTAAAAAAAAATTCCCTCCTACTGATTTTCCTTCCAYGCTGTTGTTTAGCACAAGTGGCATACTGTGTTAAGCGAAGAGTCCCCAAGGTATCAGTGTGGCAATATTACAGACTGAGCATAGAAAGGGAAAGGAGCGAACAACAATTGTGGTAGTGCTGATCCTAGTGAAAATGGGATGAACCTAATAGGAATATTGGATCAAAGGGGGATTACAGTAAGAGATGGACAAGTAGGCTGACAGCATTAACTTGAAGTATGAAAGATGAGCACATAAACCTAGCTAGGCTGCGACTTGATATTTATAGTTCTTGAATATCCTGCCACAACTAACTTGAGACTGTCCAGCAAATGCCAAGAACCTCTGAAAATCTGGTCACTTATTTAGCAGATGACAGACATGAGGTGTTAGGAGCCCAGCTGCCACATTACAGTTGGCAAACGTTGCCCTTAATCATGCACCGTTTTGCTTGAGATTATGCCTGACACAGGAGGACATGAAGGCAGACTAACCTGGGTTTTTCGAAGGCCTGCTTGTTTCCTAGAGCTAAGGTGCAGGCTCTTATGGGTGAAGTGAGTTTGAAAAAGAAAGAAGACAAGAAGGAAGATGCCTAAATAGCTAAGCAAATATCCATTTTCAGTGCAAATAATTTCGTGAATGAAAAATGTCTGAATTTGTCTGAATGAGCTAGAGTATGTTATAGCAGTGCAGCAATTGGGCCCAAATTAACCAAATGATCTCTCAMGTAAGAACTCTTTTCTACAGCAACTAGAGAGATAATATGGTTCATTCTATATATTTAATGCTTATCAGCAGTGTAGTGAAAGAGATAGCCAGAAATCTTAGTCTCCATGAAGTCAAATGTAGTCTTTCTATTGATTTAGGAGGAGTTAGCTCAGGCTTGTGACTTTGGACTGCACAGATTTTAGGCATGATCTGAAACATTGCTAGTAAATTTACACTGATTAGGAAATTTTAGTTGGTGACATCTTAAGCAGTTAGTAGCAAATGAAAAATCATTTACTTTGGTATGGGAGTCTTTTTTTTTCTAACTTCTGTTTTTAAAGTTCTCTATGAAGAACTTTGTTTTTAAACAGGAGTGAGGTATCCAAACTCCAAAATTCAAAAATCCGAACTGAAAAAAGAACATGAACAATATGAAGAYGTCTTATTCATAGGATAAATATTAAATAACAAATTCAGTCCATCAGTTGAATTTATAATGAATTAAGAACAAAGTGGTAGAATTGAAGACTTGACTGGCAGATTAAAATTATATTTAGTCAGTATTGCTACATGCTGGGTGATGAGTCTCACTTCAGAGCGTAGTGCCAAAGGATATTCTGGAAGGCTGAGATAAGTAAGGGCAAGACATAGTTATATATCAATGGAAATTTAGAGGTTAAGGAATTGAAACTGTCAATGGCTAGGAAATATAGTGAATCATTCTTCACTGAGCCAGAAGCTTGAAGACCTAATGAGCTAATAATAGTGCACATTTCAGACCTGCAGGACAAGGGAGACATCAAAACGACACAGCAAGATAAAGAGGATCGGAAGACTAACGTGATTTGGATTATGTGGTTAAAACTTCTCAGCGTTTATTATGGGAAGCAGAGTAGAAATATTCTCCATGCTGGAAACAATAAGAATGTGTGATGGTATTTCAAAACTCACTATTCTCAGATGCAGATCATTTGAAAAAAGAATCAATTTGTTTTGGTGCCCTTTTCTTCCTTCCCCAYGCCCCCTGAAACAGAGGACTGCAGGAAGAAATGTTTCATGAACAGAATAAAAGTAACATAGTACTACTACTACTACTCTCTGATGTACAGTACTCACAGGTGCGTGACTTTAAAGTGAGAGATTAGCACAAAGTGTAATAGTAAAGTATCACCGGAGAAAATTGAAGAGAATTTTGGGGGTCATCTAAGAACATGCGTGTATAAYGAAAAATTTGATTGTATTTAGTGTTGCTCCTATTCAAGTTCTTTAGGCTCAGCAGGTGTAAACTGGCTTTTAGCTTCACTGAGGCTTATGTCCATCTACACACAGTGCAGGTCTCATCTGATATATATTGTTTCAGCGGTATCTACATCAAGTTTTTGTCTAGGATGTGATCCTTTCTAGGAAGCACTGGGTGAAGTGGGAATGGTAACAGTGGCAATATATTCTCAGTCTGACAGCCCACCTGCAAGCCGAAAGATGTGGTCSATAAGAGGGTCCATGAGGTCCCTTAGATGCAGCCCTGCCCCGCATCTGCTGGGCTGTGGGCAGCAGAGGGATCAGAATATGCAAAATCCCCCTACCTCATCTGATATTTATAAGGGATAAAAGATCTGGTGCTTATAAGGGATAAAAGAAGTAAAYAGTAGATTAATGTTTCAGTCTTGCTTTTCATTCAGTAAAGTAAGCAAAATGAGTTTCTGAAGGCCTGTGAAAAGTGTTAGGTGTGAACATGCTGATCTCAGGTAATCTSTTTTCAGAGTGGAAGCAGTTCATAATCTCTGACTACCTGGGTTTGCAGGATAATATGAGATGTTAGCACAGGTGTCCTGATCAGGGTGTAGTATAACTTTTCTCATCTACACTTTACTTACAYAAATTCTTCTCTGTTAGCCCTACTAACCAGAGCTGTTTTTCTTAAAAAGAGGTAGTATGGTGTTCTCACCAGAAATAGTTATATTTCAGAGTGATTGAACTGATTATTGTATGTAGGGCCTGTAAAATGCTCTGACAAGTAGTACCATTATGTATATGAAAGAGTAACATGTTTTTTAATCATAAGCCACTATAAGATTTGTGCTTTACATGTTAAAAAATATCTAAAATAAAAGACTCTAAATCCATTTAATATGAGAAACACCTACGTTATCATTCTCAACTTTTCATTATAAAGGTAAGAAAGCACCAACTTCTGTGAAACCGCTTCACAGTTTACAAAATTCAATCGAGGAAAAGGTTCAGAAAATTCTGTTTCTTTTTAATGTCAACAAACTAATCTTCCTGACAGTGAAAAATATGCAATGCATATTTTTATACTTTAGTGGCAATGAAATGCGGGAAGGCTGGGTRTTCTCAGCAGGAAGAAACAATTGTGTAACAAAAGTATTCAACAGACTTAGTGGCACGTCTGAGCATTTCTTTCTGAAAAAAACCTATCAGGTAACTTTGCAGCCACATCTTCTGAGAAATGTTTGTATTGAGGTGATGATGAAACYGGGACAGCTTTGGGTAATTTAGCTAGTGGCCTCTTGACATAATTTTTAAATGTATGCAATTGTTCTGTTTGTACTCTGTCATTTATATTATTCCCAGCATGATGTTGGAAGGGATAAGACAGCTAAGCAGATATTTACTAGCAGCTTTACTTTTTTTTTTTTTTTTTAAAAAAAACCCTCCTTACTAAGTACTTATTTTGAAAAGCTTGTTGAGTGCTCTTTCTTTCGGAGAAAACACATATAGCCTAACCTCTGTGCCCTCCCTCCCCTCCTCTTTTTGTAAACTCAAAAAATTTAGTTTACAATATAAATTCTGTTTAATCTCAAAATAAGTGGTATTGATTCACTTGCTTGTAGTTTTAAAATAGGAAAAGTAAATGGTATTGTGTTCCTCTATGACATAACTCAGCACTCAGTCAAGATCTGAGAAATCTGTATTTAATTATTCTCCTTGTCTGAGGGATCTTTGAGCTTACGTTTCCAACTTAGTAACGTTTTCCTAACCACCAGGCAATAGACTTCTAGAGGGTAGGAAATATGCTGTTGACATTATTCTACTTTACATAAAACAGTAAGCAATTTCCAGCAGAACCACTAATTTGTCAGTGCTCCATCTTACAGGAGAACCAGTCTTACTACCAGAGGCATCAGCTTCCCTTATCTTTGCCTTTTATGCCAAATGAAACCACTCCAGAAAAAACAAACAAACAGAACAAAACCCCCGCCCTCTGACAAGTACAAATGAAAACATCTCATCTCTGAATATACTATTCTCCAATGGCTTAACTGAATAATGCCTCAGAGGTGAGACCCAAAGTTAGTTAACGTTGAGTTCACGTGACCAAACTGACCGATTCTGGTGGATATAGATGCGTACTTCTGATACCTGCACTTCCATTTATACTCTGTTTAGAGAAATGGCCACTTGTAGATTATGATTGATCTCTCTAGTTGTCTGCACCTGACTAATTCTGGCATTGCAGCTATCTAAGTTTGCAGAGATAACTCTCACTTTCTGTCCCTCTTCATGSCAGGGACTTGAACTATGATGTCCCACAGTCTCAGACGTGTTATTACTCATGACATTTTTTGTGGATCTGACTCTGAAATATACTCAGTTTTTGCTGACAAAACTACTTCATTTCTTTTAATATTTAACTACYTACTTCAATGTGTTTTTGATGTGTGCCCGTTTTTGAGATACTCTTTACAGTTTGTTGAAGATTTCTGGCAAACTGTATGCTTGTTCCATCCTTAATAAGAAAAAGTCATGAGCAGATGTACTCAGGAAGGATTCGAGGTTACACAGTAACCTGGCAAAAAGGAAGACTGCTGAGGTCTGAAAGACTCYCATTGACTGACTAGAGGGAGTTTTGGATTTCATTCTTGATTAACAATGAATCCAATTGCAAGCAAATTTTAATACTTGTACTTTACATGCATAAATGGAGCAATGTGAGCTTCTGAATTAAAATTAGATCACGATAGTAATCCATCAGCATAAAAAGCTCAAGTGTACCAAAAAAAGGCAGAGAACTAATAAGTTACCTTGCAGTACTGAATGTTGAGAAACATGATTTGTTAAGATTGCAGTGACTGGAATATGGTAACTTCTTATACTATTGTAAAATGATTAATGCATATTTCTCCTTCTTGAAGAAAATGTGATGATATGATAGATGCAAGTCTGTCAGGAATATCTAAGTACACCGCCCCGGAGCAAAGAGGAGGAATAAATGACCTCTTGAGGTTTGCTGTATGTCTACATTTGTATGATACGTTCATCTTTTTCAAATACAATTATTGAATCTTGAGGTGCAAACTTTGGCTCTAATTTCCTGGTTGAACTGTTTACATATACACTCTTGACTCTGTAGCTAGCTGGTATTCATTTTATTTTAAAAATATTTGTTCAAATCCTGTGTTCTTTAAGGAATTCTCTTAGTGGTATTTTCCCTTGGTGAGAGCAGCAATCAATGGTCAACCTTTTACTTTTAATTAAGAGTACTGTGCACATCTGCCTGTTTATAAGAGGTAATAAACCAAAAGGAATAGGACCAGACTTAGCTGTTTTAGACGGCCCTCCCRAAGAAGCTGTTCTCCCCCTTCCCCTGCGCAGAATCCCTCTGACCGTGTGCTTGAGCAYGGGGCGACGCGCCGGGTCCAAGGTCGTAGTCGTACGTTTGTATCTGGGGGCAGAAAAGGACTGAATGGTCTAATGCCTGCTAAAATAATTACTTGAGGAACCAAGCTCTGCATAGTTTCTAAAGAAATTATAATATAAATTAAAAATTTCATAGTACAATTTCTATTAGTTGTCAAAAACTTGGGCTTTATTCTGCAGTCAGAACTGGACTGGTGTAGCTTCACCGAAGCTAGTAGAGTTACACTGGTCTCCTGCTCAATGAGAATACGGAGAATTTGGTCCATAATTTTTTTTGATAATTCTCTATAGGTCTGATTGACTAAATTAACGTAGAAATAAATTGCTTGCTGTTTAATTGTGTAGTGTTTGATTGGTCAGGGAGTTTAGGGAGTTTGCAGGAGAACAGTTCTGTTTACATAGYCAACTCGTTCTTTATATTGTTGCTACAGTTTTTCACAGTAGAARGAAGAACATTTTTAGATATTGCACTTTCTTTTTAATGGGAAAATCACATATTTCAGTTGATCATGTAAGTAAGCTCGAGGCTGGTTTTTGTTACATGCTTGTGAAGGTGAATCACCTAACACACTGGTCTACGGTGGAGGCTGCTTGGGTGTGACTCTAGCATAAATAACAGCGCCAGTCCAAGCGCGTGAAACACCCTCTCCTGCCAGAATTGGTAAATGATATTTAGATCCTGTCGTAATTGCCAACAAAAGTTGTTAGGCTTTGAATTGCAGTCAAAATAACACTCATCTGATTTTAGCATGATTTATTTATAATAACTTTGGAAAGCAAGCCATTAGTCCCAGCCCAAACCTCAAACTGAGTTTTTCAGTGTTATGATAAGATATAACTAATAAACATAATCTGCTGCACTAATTATCCGTAAAGAAAATTGGGAATTTGGGCAAGTATTTTAAAAGATTACAGGCAGTAAGAAAATGTGGCTTTACTTACACACATTTACATGTTCAGTATATAATGTGTGTGTGTGCTTGTGCGCATACCTGTTTCCAGTAAAGAAATACATGTATCTATTATGTTTATAGCTGTCGCCGCTTGCCAAATTTCTTTCTTGTTACATTTAAGATACTGATGATTTTAATGGAGACTTGAACAACTTAATGGGATCAACATGTTTAATGAAATCATTTTAATTGCAACTTTTAGTATGACTTCCCAGACACTGAAGACTCTATATAACCATAGGACTATTTTACAGAAATTAAGGATGTGGGTGCTTATTGTTTAAGGGTGTTCAATGTTTAAAAGAGATTTTGAAAAAAAAAAAACTTTCAGTATTTTTGGAAACAAACAATAAGCCAATGAGTTCTGGTGATGGGGATAGGGAGAAGGGAGGAAAGGGAAAGGAGGCGTGCAAGCTCTGCAAGGTGATAGAAATCTCCCAATATCTAAGTGACATTATCACAYTTCAGGAAAAAAATCCATAGACTTCCTGTTTTTTTCTTCCCCCAAGACCTTACTTTCCTACCTCTTACTATAAAGAGAAATACTGAAGAATGTAGAAATACTCTGAAAGTTTAGCAGTAGGAGGTTAGTGTTAGCAATGTAACAGTTCAAAGTGGTTACTTCCACAGGGGAGAACAGGCTGTGTTTATCATCCCCAAAAAAGAACAGATTGTGGAATGGGCTCCTTCTTGTATAGATATTTCATTCTGCCACATTTCTATTTCATTTCCAGCTTCTTATTTATTTCCACACTAGGACATTACATTTAGCTTGGTTAGATAACTAAGCACCTGGAGGCAGATAAATAGAAACAATTAGTATCTATTGATGACTGTGATGTGGGTGAAAGTTAATCTTTCATGATAGGCAACTCAGATAATTTGAAAATGTCCATACCAAAGGAAGGCTGTTAAAAAAAAAAAAAAGAAATCTATGGGTGGGTGGGGGGAGAAAGGATTGATTTCAGGAGAAGGAAATTCACATCTATATGTAAGCAGAATTGCTCAGAATTTTGTTGTGTTCTTTTTCGCTTTACATAAGAGGGTTTTTTCTGTGGCTAAAAGAATATGTGATTCTTTGAAAAATTAGAACTGTTTTTTTTCCCTGTGTATTCCTCACAGTTTCTATCAGTATGAAATGATGTGAACTGAGGGTTCAATGATAGTCTGAGGAAACCTTTTCTTTTGATATTTAAATTATTTTATAACACAGTAKGAACAATTGGAATGGATATGTTGCATATTTTAAGCCCTGAAACAGTTTCTCTTATTAGATTAGTTAATCAAATTCTAAAGAATAAAATTGCAAATTATAAACAAAATTGGTGCAAGTAAATTGCAAATAATTAAAGATAGGCACCTGGAGAAAAATGCTGCCAATGCTGCGGTGTTTGCTGTTATAGCACAGCCTATAGCGCTACTGAAGACTTAGGATGTGGAAGCTAAGCCAGAAAAATAAAATTCCCTGAGTCTTTGTTCATGATTTGAAACCTCAGAAGTTTTGTTTCAGACTTTCTTGTAAGATTGGCTGTTTTTTTTTTCTGCTCGAAATGAATATCTTTGTATTTCTCTGAGCCAAAAGTTGTTTTTCTGTTTCACTTAAAGAGTATAATTTGGAAATATATGTAAAGGAGAGTTATTGTGCTATTTGTAAATGAATCTGCAAACCATAAAATACTGTAAGAGCTCTTCTACATGAGCTAGTTGCACTTGCTTTGCAAATTCAGAAGTCTGTAGTTCCAGTAACTTGGACATACGTTTTTGCTTTAGTTTTCCTGTCTAGCAAGAGCTTGATGGTTTTTGTCTCACTCTCTCTATAACAATATTTATTTTTTTAAATGGTACTGTTCTGGACCTATGTTTATGGTTCTGTTACACCATGAATAGAAACAGAAGAGAGGAAACAACACTTTCACTGTAATACCAGAAGTATTTTAGAACAAWATTTCCTGGCAAAGTTTGTGCTGAATCAGCAGGGGAAATTAGTTTTGGATTGTTTTGGAGAAAAAAATATACATATGATAAATATGCTGTAGTAGACATTCTCAGGCAGTCAGARAAGTTAAAATAATGTTTTTGTCCATCTTCACAAAGTAGCAGACAGTGGTGGCATTGCAGATGATCTCCTTAATACGGAAATTCTTAAGATACGAGTATCGTTCATGAGTTGTAAGCACACGTAAGTTTACAGCTTATAACAACACAGTGAGGTAGGACATTTTCTATTGTATTACTGATTGTAATAACTGACTTTTTAAGTAGTTCAGTAACTGCATTTTTATAGTTGCATATGAGATTCTACTTTTTTTTTTTTTTTTTTTTTGCATGAGTCACCCCTGAAGTAAAACTGGTGAAATGGTATACGCAGCTACTGCTTCTTTAAGGGATTTCAGCCCAATGCCAAAGTCTGTCTGTAAGCTATGGCTCTGTCTCAAGCACTGACTTCAGTCAGAGACCAATAATTCCTTCTACTCAGAGCCTTGCGTTACTGAAAATACAAAATTTCTTCCTAAATTGATTTAATTTTTTTATTTTACCAACTTGAGAAACTGGAAGGCTGTGTCTGATAGCTCCATCTGGTGACATCAGCTTTATTCTCTAAGTTGCATACCTGGAAGGTTCTTGCTAGCATTTTATCTGAATGATCTGCTGTAAATCTTAAAGCTAGTCATTGCTTATCTTTGGATACAACAGCCACTTGGTTTACACTATCTGTATAAAAYTATGTAGCTTAAGAACCTGGAGTTTCAACACCAAAGAATGAAATAGCCCTTTTTGCCTTTTTATAATAAGAGAAACAATGGAAGTTGTTGACTGAATTTTTACACCTAATTATGTATCAGCCAAATGTGTAAGAGTTTTCCACGCTAGCTCCAGGGAAGTGAATTTGGAAATAGTTGGGCCATACATAAGAAAGCAAGATACAGCAGTGCTATATTTTCTGATAAATTGGTAGAGCAACTGTTAGGAAGTTGCCTTGGCTATTTATTGGGAATGGACTTCGCTTCTGTTAATACTCTTCTTGTAATTCAGCTGAATTCGATCTGAATGACCGAACTTTAATAAATGGGCAAAAGATTTTGTATGTTTGCGCAGGTTGATATGGGACTATGTTATCTAAAGAGATAGCATCTAGCACTATATTTCTTATTAGTGAGACTAGCAAGTCACAGAATACTTGGTTTAGGCCCAAATAAATTCTAAATAAATCTCCAATGCTAGCAGTGGTATTCAGAAATGTGTGAAGAGTATATACACCATCTAAACATTTTCATGTACTTTTTGGATGCGAAATGTAGGAAAAATATAAATTAAAAAAATTTTTGAAAATGCTGCTTAAGAGTTCTCTCTTTATATGTCTAGACTATTTTTTGCTAGACATAGGACAGTTATCCTTAAATTCTATCTTATGACATTCAAAAGAAGAGTGCTTGCTTTGTTTCACCCCATAATAAAACAATTCAGTATTTGAATTACCACCTTGAATGTTTCTTACAAATGATAGATTGTTTCAAAGTCTTGTATGTCTTCATAAATCATTTTAACAAAATGAGTTGATGGGCTATAATGATACAGTAGGAAGAAAGAGATTGGGAAAGCTGTGCTTTATTTTATTAAAGCTATAGAGTAAGTTCTGAGTTTGAGATGTTCTCCTTTAATTCTCAGACATTAACTGTACATTTGCAGAAGCAGAGTTTTTGGAAAGAAAGTGAAAATGTTTGTGATACAGATCTGCTTATCAAATCTTTCAAGAATGAGCGYTCTTTTACTGGGAGCAAAAAGATGAACAACTGGGGGTATTTGTGTCCTGGGGACATACTGAGATGCTGCTAGTAAGAACAGATCAAATTTCTTGGATGCAAAAGAGTTTTTAGCATCATATTTTCTTTGATCTAAATCTGTGTTGAAGAACTAATGCAACTTGGCGGTCTAGAATAGACTCAGGAAGACTTCTCTGTAGCTGAGGTTAAGCAAAGGTTGTGATATTACAAATTAGAACTAAATAGGGGACTGATACTGAGAAACTGGAACCTTGTTAGCTATACTAATAATGAATCAAGTCTTTGAGACAAAGGGTCCCTAAAGGTGAGGTAGCTGGAGTTTGAATACAAATGGCCATATTATTATTAACACATCCATTCACGAAAGCACGTTTGTAATACATATTTGAAACGGAGCTCTCAGGGAGATTAAGCGAGGTCTATGTAGATAAAGTATGTGGGGAGACTGAGATGTATTTCTTCAGCTGTAGCTACTTTAATTAAATAACTTGACATGAATGTATTTCTCTGGGAGAAAATCGCATTAAAAGAACGTTGTTAAAGCTGCTAAGTCAAATGTTGAGAAACTAGAAAAGGCCTTGCAAATAGTGCCTGATAACCTGAGTATTGCTCTGTAACATACATGCACAACCGGACAGTTTTTTCTGATGTTATATACTGCTGTCTGATCTCAGACTTGTTCTGTGCAAATGGTGGGTGATATCATTCAACAGACAACTATTACATTTTTATCCATGTGTCTAACACACATCTATGATTTATTTACCACATGTTCTCCAATTYCTGCTTTGAAGACAAAATTTTTCTTCCCTCATATTTATATTGTGCTCATCACTATAGTAGCTGAAGACTTCAAACACTAATGAATTTATCTGGATATTTATTCTGAAAGCTATTGCCATTTATGTACTGGGAGCTGAGGCATAGTCAGATTAAGAAAAACAATTTCTGCTAGTTTAGAGATTTTTAAGAGCCAGGAGACGTTTTATCCTCAGKATTGCAATGTTCAGTGTTATCCAGCACTTCAGATATTTAAAGCACAGCTCCCGATGACTTCACTTGCAGTTCTGCAAATCTGAAGGGCCTTGAGTCAAATATGACCCACAAATACCAAACCTCAGAGAACAGTTTTATTTGTGTGACTTGCTCTGCGTTCCAGCTGAATATAGTCACACGAGCAGGGAGCATGTGTAAGGGTCCCAGTACTACATATATATATATATATATATTTATATATACATATATATATATATATTTGGCTACTCAGCCTCGACGTTCTTTTTCAAAAACCTTGTATTTTCTCTTGTATATCCACTCCACCTGCTTCTTTCCCAGACTCTTTCCAGAGCTGATCAACAGGTCTGCATTGAGACCTCTTCAGCTCTCATCTAAATCCTTTTCTGGTCATCTTGGCATTTCAGTGTGGCATCTTCTGTTTTCCCGAGCCTTGCAGGGAATTTCTCCCTGCAGGATAGTGGAGGTTGGAGGAAAGCCTGAGTAAAAAGCAAGAAGTCCAGCAAGATCCTGTCCAAGGGTTTACAGAAGATGGGCTCTGACTAGCGCTTGCTTTCTGGAACAAGGTGTACCATTTGGCCAGAAGAGCGGTTTTGTTCAGCAAAAAGGAACTTGGACTGACACAGGTGCCAAAAGAGAGCTCTGAAAGCAAGCTGAGCAATAGAGATTTTGCCTCATCTCAGAAGACTGACTGATCTGTTCACCTTAATGCAGCAAGCTCAACAAAACACCAATGAGTGGTATTTTCCGGCTTGGCATTCCCCTGACATTTTCATCAATGCCATTAGAACGACTAAGCATGCACTGGCCTACAAGTATAAGAAACCTAATTTTCCATCTAACGACATTAATGGAGAGCTTTTGGAAAAGCTTCTCAAGCAGAGTAATACAATGTGATATCAGTGTTTTTTGGTGGAGATGGATCCATTTACAAGAGAGATCAGTGGCTGATTGTGATGAGAGAAGAATGAATTTGATGACTGCAAGTTTCCTCCAACTCCATGCTCTCATATTCAGACACTTTGTGACTGCCTCCTGTGGGAAGCACCTGGAAGAGGAGGAACTGGCAGCACCTTGTTTCTAGATCTGGTAAAGCTGTCAAAATAAACCATATGAGAGTGATAAACTTAGCCTATGGCATGTAGGTGTTTCTAATTATAGATATTTTGAGTTTCTTGAATTTTCAGCCTAAATGGTCAAGGTAGAACTTTGACAAAATTTAGCCACCAAATTATGTTTTTGTCTGATTTTGGAGAGGAGATCTSTAAATACTGTCACACTTCCATTTTCTGCACTGAAGATGATCTAAACAGTCTGGAATAGAGCTGTGGTTTCTGAAAGAGAAGCCCTTTAAATTTAGATCTGTAAATTGATATTTGTACACAAACCATTTAACTTGTACATGGCTTCCTGTAGAAGCCTGCAGCAATGCCTGAAGCAACTCTTTCTTGGGGTTTCACATTGCCCAAAGTGGATTTTATCATGGCCRAAAGCAGACCATCTTGCCAGTTCCTCCCACCCTTGTGAACCTTTTGTCAGATGAAGAGAGTGGGCTAGCCACAACAAAAGTGGTGGCACAAGCATAAAATGGCAATGAGTAGAAGGGAGGAAATGTTGCACTGGAGAGAAAAATAATTTATACATGCTCCTAGCAAAAGGTGTTATGGGTGCATGAGCAAATCTGTTTTAACAAAGACTCCCTTTTTGCAGGCTATGTAGGCAATCTCTCTTCAAATCCTTGTGGAAYGGTTTAATCAAAAATCTAACCTTATTACCATATGTTCTCAACTTTCTTGACCTAGATATTCTGAATACATTCTCCAGGTCTTTATAGATTAAAAATATTTTCGTGTTATATTATTGTCTAAAAATAATCAAGGATATTTATGTTTTAAGAGGTCAGGCTTTGTTCTGCATGGCACTTTCAGAAAACTTCTTTCTTTAATGCGTATTATTGAAATATGAATTTCAGCACAYAATATTAGATTGCTTTAATGATCTAATACTGTCACTGCTGTGATTCAAATAAACTGACTAATTCAAATTCACGATGTTCTGCTTTAGTGAACATTACTTTAAGTAATGTTTTTCCTGCAAGCATTCATTTTATCCTTTAGATATGCTTTATCAGAAGATCTGTGCCACTTGTATGAATGTTAATCTYACTATTTATCAGTGTTATTTTCATTGTTTTTACTGAGGAAACACTACAAATCCTCACAATGTGTTGATCAGTAGTTATGCGAATGTAGGTTGCCCAGATTCCATGCGGTACATGCGGATGTCATATATCCTGGCTGGCGTCGTGTAGTCTGCATGCATAGCTGAACAGCAAGCCGCATAGTCGCTCTGCTCATTAGGAGTACCAGGGGAAATTTTTGCACGCCAGCTTACATGGTGTCCACTAGACCTACTAAAAATAGATGGCTTTTTCATTYGTAGGATGGCGTAGTTTTGTTCTCCTGGGCATTTTGCTCTAGCTTTGTCTGAAAGTGGGGAGAGCTGAAGGGTAATAGTTATTCTTCCCCTCCCTTTTTTTTTTCTTCCAATTCTCCTTCTCCGCTTGCCTTATGCTTCCTTTAGAGCAGAAGCCAGGAATTAGCTTGCCTTTTTGCAGTTTTCCAGCATAGTTGGCATGTGACGCTGGAGTATACCAGTGAAGATGGTTTATCTGGTGTGTTTCTAACTCTCGCAAGGCCACGAATGTGCTACTAAACCAACAAGACACATTGTACTTCAGTGTTTGCCCTGTGTGTGTGTGTGTGTGTGTGTATGTATGGAGTTATTCTGGATCTTGACAGAGCAATTCGCTTGACATTTTATATATCAATCTAATCTATATTTTTATATATAGTTGTCCATTTTGCGTGTGTGAATATCATTTGGTTTTGGATACTTGAATGATAAATGCATTCACTTTCATGCATAGCTTACATTTTAGTGTTCCGATGGAAAYAGTCCAGTTCTAACACGCATATGTAGCTTTGTCAGCAAATCACTACTGTAGGCACTAAATTCTGTGAAAACTATCTGCATTCTGTTTGTTTTATTTCGAAGTGTAAAAACAGCACAAAAAATTAAGATGTTCCATAAGATACACCTGTTTCCAATATGTGTTTCTTCCTCTGTAAGAACAACTTAACTTACATAAACTGGTCTACTCTAAATGTCTTGCATATACMTGCATATACATATGTGACGAAAGTTTAAATTCAGACAAAATCCATGTGGTATAAAACTGATTAAGAACTAGATATAGAAAGATTACATTAGCTAAATATTAAGTTTTTACATGCAGTCCATTACCAAACAAATCTAAAAAAAATCCTGCAATAACTTTGACATCCTTTCCGGTATATTTCAAGGTGTTCTAGTAATTTATACTCCGGGTGCAGTTGAAAGCAGCCCAGTCATACATTTAGATTGCCAAATTATACTGACATGAAGGTTATAGGTTGATTCAGAGTTGCATAGCCTGAAATGGTTCCCTTTTCCAATGAAGTATGACTCAGCTTTCAAGTCTAATAATGTATTAGAAGATTATATCCAGCTGAGATCACGGGTCAGATCTAAGAGGTGGTAGGCTAAACTGGACACAGAGAAGTATTTCAGCGAGGCCATTTTCCCTGATACGTAGAAAAAGTTCCTAAGGTGAGCTCAGAATCAACAACTCTAATTGTTACCAAACTTAACACAGTCACTTTGCTACGAAAGTCAAAAATATATAAGATCTGGCACATAAACTTTTGCTTGTTTCTTAAAAGCAAGGGCGATAGGACAGGAGGTAAACATAAACCAGACTGGATTTTTTTTGTGCAGCTGCTGTGAATGAAGGATGCTTAAGAGTGGACCTGGGTCCAGATGGGTTATGCAAATGGTTAATTTTCCTGTTTGTTAGCTGCATAATATACATCATAGATGCAAATTTTACAACCAATCAGTTTCTGTTCATGTCCTGCGTAGTCTTCTGTTGTCATCTCTCACTGCCTTTGGCTTAACCACAGTAGTTCTTGGCAGCAATGGAAATACTCCAAGTTAAGGTGGTGGATGATGAACTTGCATATGGTGGGTCGTAGTCTTGTGAATGTAGGTAAGATCTCACTAGAAAAATCAGCTGAACACGTTTATAAAAGCTGTTACTTCACCTTTCTTATATAAGAAAACACTTATTTGATCTTGTGCTTTGTTTCTGAAATAATTCTTTTCACTCTCTCTTCACAACTCTGAAAAAATAACCCACTAGAAGGTCACACAACTTTAATGAAAACCRTCTTTATTGGACAGAGACATGAATATGTACGTGTTCCTGAATCAAGAAGTGCAAATTCTAATTCAATCCAATATTCTATACAATGCTTTAAAATCATAAATTGAAAACACACAAAACACTTTGCATCTGTCATCTCATTTAAGCTATTTTTGTGTTTGGCACCCATTAGAATATAATTTGTGCCCATTTTTAGTTTTGAGGATGTTAGAATTTAATTGTAATGGGGAGCATATAATTAGTCTTGAGCATCTGCCAGRCATTAAGTGCTCTAGTGGCCAACGTTCTCACAAAGCTTTGAATCAGTCTTTGGGTTCACTAATGATTTGGTATCATTTGACTGCAGCAGTCTGCAAATGAAAAATATTTGTAAACACTGAAGTTTGTTTTATATTAACAAAGAATTCTGAATGAAATACGGGCAAAATGTGCTTCAAGGCAAATAGATCTCCCTGCTTACACTTTGTTCTCTTTTGCTTTCATAAATCACAAGCAAATTGATTTCTGTAGGTTTTATACATCTTGTATATTATTCGTATTAAAATGAATTCTACTGGGGGAGATACCATATGGAAAATTGCTTCATGCATTTTTGCCTTTAAATGATAACTGCTACCAACATTATACTTTCCTGCGTGTCGCAGAAGGCATCACATCCCATATGGAATCACGCAAAYGCTGTATGGAAAACTCGGCAGCTTCTACTACATTTGGAGAACAGCCTGGATCAAATGTCTGTCCGACAGAGGGTTTGTTTTCCTCACATGAGGCAGTTTCAAAAAGCACAAGTCTGTAACATAGTGTGCATAAATGGAGTGATTCTCATGGAGCAATTATGGACTATATGCATACTCTATACTGCCTTCCTGCAAGAAACTGTCAAAAAGAACGAAGACAATAAATGTGAAATGACTCAAATAATAGGACAAATGCAAGTTATCGCTCTTTGTGCTATATTGCRTTGTATGATATAATATATCACCCAAAAAGTCAGGGAATATATACAATATTTTCAGAAAAATGGAAATGAGGCTTTCCAAAAACAAATGAAATGCTACATGATGCTATTTAATCACAGCAACTTAAATATGGCAACTCTTTGCCCACTGGCAGGACAAAACATTTTTTGCTATTAARTATTTGTTACCTACACAGATTAACAAAATGTCCTTGTTCAGACTTTCTGGTGTCGATTTAATTATTTCAGAAATAATTTACAAGCTGATTAAAAGAGAACTGTGTGGCAACTCTTTACTTCAAGAGGAGCTCTCCTTGAAGGTGTCTTGCATAATCCCTCTCTTTATAAGGAAAAAGGCCAAAGAATGTTCTTATCCCAGCTAATGATTAGGAGAGGATATACTGAATCATATATTTATATACCTAAATCTATCTATATATGTGTGTGCATATATGTATTTTTCTTTTTGCTTGTTCAGGCCGGGAAGTCTATATTATTGGAGCCAACTCCCTATTTGGTCAAAGACTTTTTACTATTTCAAAAACTCTTAAGCACTTTTCTTGAAAAACGCTTTATGTGCTTAGAGCTATGAGAGTGATGGAGAAGAGGAAACAGAATGGAGCTGGTTTTGAACTGCTGAGGCTGGAACAACCTCAGGATGGAAAATAAAAGCAGAGGAAAGGCCGGTCTCCCTCCAGCCTTYTCTCCTTGCACTGGCCTCCCTCAGCTGCCTAGCAGATTGTTTTTTTTTGTCCACTGTTTCCCCATAGATGGTGGTGTTTGCACCTCTTCTCACTGTTCCTCATCTCCTTTTTGACTGAGTTTACATCTATCTTGAAGCGTAATGCCAGAATCAAGATGTATATACCAAGCAAAGCCTTACTGCACACAAACATTATTTCACGTTTCACGTATGTTTTTCCTGTTAATATGAGTATGAATTTAGTCTGTTTTTTTTCTTAAAAAAAATCAATAAACCAAAAAAACCCTATGGGATGACTGTTCATGTTCAGGCTATGATGCCTTCTAATTTCTGGAGCAATTTTTGTAGAACTGTGTCCAAATAATGCTTGCTGGCTGCTTCCCAATTCATGTGATTATTGCTCATATGTATTTTTTCGCTTGTCATTACAGAACTGTAGGTATCTCAGACCATTTCTTCCATCTTTTTAAAGATGATTTTAAAATCCTAGTTCTTTCTCTGAGTGCTTGTATCTACTCTTAGCTTAAATGGGTCTGCAATTGTAATAAGCAAATACTATAATGGATTAGTTCAGGAAAAAAAGCTGGACTGAGACAAAATCTCTACAGTGTTTTCATTCTGTTTATTCTTCCAGTTTAACAACAATTGATTGATAATGAGTTTTTCATTTAGTTTTGCACTTATACTATAGTTTATATTTTATCATCTTAGCTACTAACGAAAACCTCAAACTGGACTTTGCACAAACTGCTACAGAAACTTTATTCATCCTTCCATGTTAGTGGAATGTTAACAGCAGCTGCGTAAACAAGTTATCCAGATTTTTTGTATCATTCTTTAGAATATTCTTCCTCAGCTTGCTGGAAAATCACGTGGAACAGTCAAAAACAAACAAACAAACAAACAAAAAACAAACAAAAAAAACTGTTAATACCTGACAAAATATTACATCATTTAGTTCTCCTTAACCTAAAAGGCCTGTCATGCTGCTACAGAAAGAAACCAGGTGGTTTGACAGAATTTGCTCTTGACAAGTTTATGCTTGCTGTCACTCACAYTCTCATTATCTTCCAGATGCTCATTCTAGAATTTCTTGGGAATTGAATTAAGATGACTGGCCTATAATTCACCATCTCTTTTTCCTCCTCCACCTCTACTTTTTAAGATAGGCACTGCTCATTCCACCWACTTTATGCATTTAGGTGTGTTTAGGCAAAACTATGTTCCTTAGCTTATCTGTGGAGACGGTATTCCCAAAGGAAGGTCTCAACAACCTAAATTAGATGACTGAAGTTAGAATAAGCAAGCACCCTTTACTTCCCTTCTTTCCTACTTTTTCCTCCACCTTTGTACACTTYGTTCCCTTTTCCAATCTTCTGGATCTCCCAACCTCCATAAGTTCTCAAAGGTAAGCAGAAGCTGCCCCAGGGAGTACTCCTTGTGATTTGGGGTGAATTGCATCACGCACAGGTGATGTAAAAGAACAACCGAGTCTTTTTTAGRCATATATTTTCCTTCATACTGCCTTCTGTCACTGATATTTGTCTGATTAAAGTTAACCTTCTCAGTGAAGGCTGAAGCTAAAAAAGACATTAAACATGTCAGATGTTGTGACATCATTTGTCATTAGCCTCCAGTTCCTATRGTGGCATGGGCCAATGCTTTGCTTGGATTTCCTCCTAATATAATTGTAAAATGTATTGTTGTTGCCCTTTATGTTCCTTGCTAGTAGTATCTCATTTTGAGGCTTGACCTTTCTAATTTTGGGCYTACGTGCTTCTGAATACTCTTTTTTTTTCTGCTTGACCCTAATTGTTTGCCTTTTTCTTTACTCGCTTGGTGCTTCCTTCTCGATTTTCAGGACATCGAACAGTTTATGAGGAACACTTACTACATTTTCTATCTTTTTATGCTTTAGGATAATTTGCATTTGATGCTGAGCACATAAGGTTTTTCTTTTTAAAGATCTGCTAACTTTTAAGGAATCTCTCTCCCTTTTTTGTTTGGATTTACTTTTGAGACCCTCTGGTTCAGGTTCTCTGTTTTTAAAACATTTTCTTGATTTTAGTCTGTTTTCCTCCCTCCTTGCTTTTGAATTAGTGCCTATGGGGAAAAATCTCTCCTCTATCATTTTCTCCATCTTCCTTTTTCCCTGGAGAAAGGGAAACTTTTCCCTGGAAAAAATCAGGAACTTTTCCCTGGAAAAACTGTGCTCTCCTTTTTCCCTGGAGAGCACATACAACTATCTTGCTGTCCCATCTGCATCTTGGTGTGCTTCTCTCCCCCCAAAAATGCATTTATTAAATCCATCTTTAACACTAGTCACTATGTTTTTGAGTTTCTTTGTAGTTATCATCCTTTTATTTTTTAAAAAAGGGTTTATAACGGAATTTTCCTAGTTCGGTAGCCTGCAGTAGATATCATTCTGACATGCTTGTTCTTTTCCCCTTTTATCATTATGTGGAGACTTATAATGTTTACTGTCTGCTGTAGACCTGCCCTGACCTGTCTGTCCTTCCTGAACGTCCAGACCCTGGGGGCACCAGCAGCCCCCCTGTCCCCTGGCTTTGTCCCCACTTGTCAAGCCCTAAGGACTGAACTGCTAAGTAAGGTCAATTAAAAGGCACCATGCACTTGCCACATCTTTATAAATGAAATGTATTCAATCTCTGATTCTTTTTTGGTACATTTGTTGCAGTTTATCTGATAACTGCATCTCAGACAATGCAAGTAGACATTAATCTTCCCCCCAGTGGATGACTAGCATAGCTCAACGCATGTCCTTGTTGYCTTCTGTTTCTTTCTGTGCCTCGCTCCTCTCTGTCTTCAGTCCCCAAAAGTCTTTATTCAGGTGCTCAGAAAAATAAGCTGTTAACTTCCCTATAGCATCATTTAATTTTGTCTTTCTYATTTCCTATTCAAATAATGAAACAAAAGTGTAATCCTGAATTAGTTTWTATATCTGAAGTTTAAGATCTCTGAGAACAATCATAGAGTTTTCTGGAAACTCAAAGCTGTTTGTTTGGGGTATGTGTAGGACAGTAATCAGTCACAGCAGAAGAGCTAATACATAGATGTATCATTACTGAGTAATATTTGATGGTAGTAGTAACTTATGCTTTGGCTTTCAGGCAGTYAACACTCAGGGAGTTAAATAACTGAGGAAGGAAACTGCAAATGTCAGTTGGATGCTCCGCAGCAACACTGAGTTCTGATTAGCTTATATAATTCACTAAGTTTAGAACAGGGTGTTAGCAGGTAGTCTTCTAACTCTGTGGTGGACTTMACTGAGCTCTCCCACACCCAGAAAAATAAAGCTCTACAGCTCAACAGCAAGCATTATCTGAATAGGTTTATTTTTTTTCCTTTCCYTTTCTCCCTCTTCTCCCAATTTTCTTGGGCGGAAACTTGCTTCTATTTTACTTGATTTGCAGATAACCAGAAGACTCTCTTCTTCATCTCTTATTAGTACCTACGCGAACTATCAGGCGTCTGACTTAGGAAGCCTGTTCCCCTTGGTAGTACAACACCCCCCAAATCTTGCGCTTATTTGACGTCCGCGTTGTCAGAGCTGGGTATTGAACACTTACATTCACTACCAGAATCAGCAGAATAGGGTTACGTTCCCGACCAGGAACCCAGGACGGGCAGGAAATACCTCCGTAAGGTGGAAGCAACAAGCTCTTAGCAAATGTGGGCAGTCACAGCCGGACCGCTTGGCATCTCAGTATCATTTTCTTGTTTTGGAAAAACTGAGCTGCCGTCAGCCTGGGGAAACTTACCTGCTTCTTTCATAGTCATGAATTAGACAGACCCTAGTTTAAGTATGAACCGTAGTTTAGAAACACATTACCAGAGAAAGGATTAGCATTTTGCCAGATTCTGGAGGTTAAAAATATGAACCCCTCTT
Organism: Rhea americana; assembly: GCF_003343005.1. Classification (NCBI taxonomy): domain Eukaryota; kingdom Metazoa; phylum Chordata; class Aves; order Rheiformes; family Rheidae; genus Rhea; species Rhea americana. Next base: position 2,528,225 of record NW_028185495.1, on the reverse strand, counting down.
CAAGTGACCGAGTAACATTTCCTTTTTTTAAAATGAGCATTTTCAGTTTCCAAGAAGTTTTCAGTATCACATGCTTTTTTGTATTTCATCAGACTTTATTAGTATTTTTTGAACACTGCAATGAGATGCAACAGAAGTTTAACAATGTCATTGAAGAGAAAAACAAAGCTTTTTTTTTTTTTTTTTTTACAGTACTGCAGTCTTATTAGTTAACACATTTATTTGAAATTGTAATGTACATTCTAAATTATTTTGGAGAAATGACAATACAAGGAAGCGTCACTTGCTTATAAAATATATTATATTATATCCTGAAGCCACTTTAAATACTGCAGGAGGTATTTATGTCTTGCAATCATTACAACGATACTGAAAGTCTAAGAAGGCTATTAGGGAGAGAAACTACTGGATCCATTGTAAAATGAAATTATGATATTATAGTCTGTTGCCGATGAAAGAAACAGAATGCACTGAAACAGAAGAGGGTTTTGAGTTCCTATTCAACTGGAAAAGCAAAATAAATTYTTGCAACTATTTTTTATTTCTCCAAATGACTAAGCATGTTTCTTCATCCTGCAGACTTGAGTGAGTTTTAGGTTCAACACTATCATCTGAATAACAAATAGAGAATGGCTGCATTTACTGTTATATGTTTGTTTAAAAACATGTAAAAGTACATTATAAGCTTTTGCATACGTTAGTTATTTTTGTCATGAGAACAATTAACTTGCGTATGCAATTAATGGCATGTAATTTACAAAACCTTTTTGTGTACTAGTTGCTAAATTTTCTTTTCGGTTAGCTTTCTACTCTTTTCACATCACTTGGTAATTTTCTTTAATAGTTCAGAAAAAATAAGAAAATGCAGAATGAGACTTAGTGATCTATATATTTATATATGATATGTATGTTGACCAAATCATTTGCACGTGTAGCCCAACACCTTAATGTGGCTTTAGTCTGTACTAGCAATTTCAGAGGACAGATAAGTATATTAATAGATATTTATGAATATTATGAATCATGAATTAATTAAACTGTTATTTCAAGGGGCTAGTGATTGGCTTAAACCCTGAAGTTTTAGTAGCTCTTACACARTTTTTAAATTTTACTTAATGTAAATGTAGATTTTTCTCATTAATAACTGCACAGTTTACTGATTTATATAAGGTTTCATTTTCATCACTTTTACATCTTTTGCAAGTCTTCAAAGCTGTACCTTTTTTTCTACTATATTTTAAATAGCTTGACTATTTCTTGAAAGCTCAAATGTGGAATTTTATACAAGATGAATACAAGTAGCTGATCATATCTGATTAGTCCTGCTTGTCCTTGTTCAAGGAGACAAAAGTCAGGGGACATTTTTCCTGAGTACACACAAGTTCTAAAAGATTTACTTCTTGGTGATGGGTTTAAACACTGATATTTTGTATGGTTAAATRTATCAACATGCAAATATAAAGTACTTTTCTAACAAAAATTACGGTTCTTGTCAGGTAGGTTGAGTGCTAGCAGAATTGAAATCGTAAATGACATATGGAACAAAGTTGGAAGATTTGATGTGGCAGGAGTTTTATGTACACTTCAAAATAATGAAAAACACTTATTGGGAAAATGTCATGTACTTACAGCTCACTATACATGCTGCTTCTAATCTTATTTGTGCAAGTACGGGATAAATCTACTAACAACACAGATCATCTCTTTTGTTAAGCTATGGTATTGATCTCTGCAAGTCAAGGTTGATATGGAAACTCAGAACAGCTCTAATTACAAGTATACAAAAATAATTGGCAGAACAACTAAGGGGGGATGGAACTCTTTTTACTCTTTACTAATTTTGTTGTTGGAGTGGAAGGATAGCAGTAATAAGGGTGAAACATATAACGACAAACTCTATGTAGTTGCAAATCTAGCATAATCCCGAATTTAAAATGCTTTCATTTTGCATTCCTTATTCTTTCACTATTTTTTTTTAATAATCTGACTTTTCTTTTTATATTACAACATGTTTCTATCCATAGCAGAAGACTGTTTACACCATCACTGTTCATTAGAGGACTGTAAATTGGTTTCCTATGTCATAATCTGTTATTAAAGGGATTATTCATACAAGAAAAAAAGAAAAAAGGRCCTCAAACGCTCTATTCAGAGTTGKCCCTCTGGAAAAATAAGAGAAGTAGAGCTGCAGAATTAAACAACAGATTTTAAAATGAGGACAAAGATCTCGCTTTAGCAGAACAAGAAGCCACATCACTGTCTTTTCAAACAATCTTTATCATCTTAAATACTGAGGGGCTAAAGAATAACACAGCACATCTCTGAGCCAACAGTCTGTGAAATTTGTCACTTAGCAAACAATGAAAATGTTCAGATGTCGTTCTGAGTGAGGTGGCCTTGGCTATGTTCTGAGGAATGACAGTTATCAGGAGAAGTCCTTGGTTAATAAATGTAAGACAAAGTAGTTGAATAACTCATAGATATTATCTTACCTTTGAAATAGAAAACCATTTTCTTTTATTCATTGTTTACTCATTCAACTCTCATTACTTGTCTTCAAATGAAGGAAGTCCCAGAAAAAAGTGGAATATCTAACTCCTTAGAAAAGACAAAATGAAAGATCAAAACACAAATGGAAATATGGACCCTCTTTTACTCAGCTTGTTTTTAATTAAAAAAAAAGGAGGGAGGGAGAGATATTCAGGCAGGGTCAGGGGGAGCACTGACCCTTTCCAGGGTAGGCATGTTGGCAGCTGACGGTCCTCAGAAGCAAATTACGGTTCAATATCAAAGGGGCTGTAAGAGCAAAAAACTCCATAAGAGGAAGAGGATGATTCAATTATCCCAATTAGCCTACTAATAAAAAATAATGCAGAAGTTAACATGTTTTTACATCTTGGAACAGCTAGTTAGAGAACTCAGAAGAAGCTTTTATTGATTTCATCCATTAGTTCAGGGCAAGGTACATGATCAAATTCCAAATACTGTGACTAAAGAGCCATTCCAGACCTATCTCCACAATGTAGTCAAATTCAAGACGCATCAGTGAAAAAACTCCTCTGAAAAGACCTATTCTTGTAATACTTAGCTTTGAAAAAGAGAGCTCCATAAAAATGGAAAAGCTTACTAAAARAAATTTAAAGGCACAGCCAAAAGGCTTGTGCTTGTACTTGCTAGTGCTCAAGATATCGTGTTAAAGGGTACAGACTATATGTACAGTTTATGTCTATCGAAAAAGCTTCCCCACAAAGGCATCATGGTTAAGCAAAACAGTAAAGGCAACTACCAGAAATAGACACCTACAAAAGTGATAGTCATTTCCAAAGAGTAAAATGAGTACAAACTTTGGCAAGGTAAATGTTAAAGCATGATTAGAAAAAAATGATAATTAAAAAAAGTTGAGGAAYGACTTTGTAAAACCCTGAAGGCTAATATTGAAACCTTTCTTTTCCCGTGGAAGTGGGACACCTGCCAGAGAATCTGGAAGCTGTAGAATAAGTGGCCAGTATAATTTATTAGCACAAAGTTAAGACAATTCTTTGCTCCATTGGTTAATATGGAGGAGGTTTAKGGGATTCCCATGCTGGAGCATTTTATTACAGGGAGTGAGTTGGAAAGAATTTTGTGCAAAGTGTTCCTAGAAAAGGTTTTGGAACAAATTATTAGAATGAAAAACAATAAACTGATACGAGATCACATTAACCTAAATCTTTTAATGGAATCAGATGTGAAATTGCCATTAAAGATCCATTATACCAGGGTATGGTCTATGACAGCTATCAGCACCAGAAAATGAGAGATGGCAAACGTTGTCAGTTAAAAAAAAAAAAAAAAAAAAAGAAAAAAAAAGATCAATAAGTCTGCATGTTGTGCCAGGTCAATTGGTCAAAATTAGGATAAGGAATGCTGTTAGTAAGTGTATGGAGAAATGTAATGGGAAGGATCAATATAGATTTTGCAGTGTGAAGTCATGCCCCACAAATCTGCTAAGARTCTTTGAAGGAGCCGCACATATGGAAAAGGTGATCTAGTTGCTTCAATGAACTTCCCAAAAAGTTTCTGAAATGGTCCCTTGACAAAATCTCTACCAAAAGGAAGTGGMAAAGAGGGAAAATGCTCTTGTAATTGCAATATCTAGCTAAAATTTAGGAAACAGTGTATGCTGGTAAATAATTACTACTGACAGTGAAAGAAAAGYGTCGCTGGTTCTGCAAGAATATGTGCTTGGACCGCTGTGGGTAGACAGGCCAAATAAAAACTTGGAAGAGGTTATGTGGTGAATGACAGAGTTTATTAATGCTACACTTTAACAAAAGCCAAGTTAACTGTAGATGGATTCTTGTGWCTATGAGTGAGCAGGTGATAAAGGGCAACTTGAAATTAATATTTTAAAATGTAAATCCATGTAAGTGATTGAATAGGGAACTATCCTTAATGATATATGCGCAGCGTGAAGWACCAAGAAAGTATCTTTATGATATTTTCCCTCTGCATTACTGTACGCTGTAGTGATCCTAAGCTGGGAGAGGGTTCAGCAGAGGGAAAGAAGTGAGGGCAGCAGGGATAATGAGCGGTGGGGAGCGGTTTGCGTCTGAGACGAGGTGAAACGCGGCTTGTGAGAAAGGTGCTTGAGGGAGGAAGAGCCGTGTRGCAGGAGGAGGAAGAGGCCGAGGCCGCTCCTCCAAGCGAGCCCTGACGAGCGATGTTTTCTTCCGAGCGGCTCCGTTGTACTGCTGCGTGCAAACACCTCGAAAGGTCTCCTCCAGCTCGGACCCATCTAACTGCTGCATCCCTACAGCTGTCATACTGATCAATATATCTGTTAAAAACATAAAGTTCTATAAGAGTTATACAGATACAGAGCAATTCCTCTCTGAGAGTGCTGTCGGATCAAAGTCAGGGGCTGCAAGGAGGCAGGTAGCAGTCTGGTGCATAACAAACTGTCCTGGGCTTTTAAGTAAGGATTGTCAAAGGAACGCAGGGGGGTTTGCATTAATTTAAGGAAAGTGAGTGGTTAAAGCCTTCATGCCACAGCCAGGGAGCCAAGCAGACGGCAGAATGAAATTTAGGTGGACGTGATGTGACTTAAATTTAGGCTAGCCCATTAGCAATAAAGCAGATGCAGTGTCATCAACATCATCTCTAAGAGCCTGCTTTTGCAACTCAGATTAAAGTTTAGGATAGTGGTTTCTGTTAAAATTTTGTCAGTATTGAATAAAAGGGAACATGTTCCTGATTTTTGTTTTATTTTATTTTATTTTTTCCTGAAGTGTGTTGAGTTTTTGGCTTGATAGCCTGGCTATGGCAGAGAGTCCTTGAAATGTCCTGACATGGGTCATGGTTATTGTATCATGTGGGCTATGCTCACAAGGGTCATTTTACAGGGCTCTTGGCTACAGTAACACGGGTCATTTTGTGGACAAACCCACTGTATTTTGAAAAAGCAGAAGACAGGAGATTAATATTTTGTGCTGATAGAAGTAGGAAAAGCCTGTCAAACAATTTGAAGGGTTTACCAAGTTGAGCACGAGCAAAGGCAAATATGCAAAATGGGGTTTCTGGAGGCGCTGGGGGCTGCGACCGGTGCGTTGAACTCGCTGCAGCCCGCCTTTCTCCTCCTCCTTGCTGCAGGTCCTCCTCTGCCTCCCCCACCGCTGCTCCTGCAAGGAAGGAGAGAAGGTCTCGGCCCAGCTGGAGGGAAGCGGATGGAGCCGGTGAAGAACGCCGGCGGGCAAGGCCAACTCTTCCCACCACCTTTCAGCAGGATGAGAAAAGCGGGGATGGCGATAGCTCCGCGGGAGGAAGGGGCCAGCCCGTCCCTCCACGAGAGCTGCTGCTTCTGGCGCCCCGGGGAGCACCGCCGCACGCAGGTAAGGAGCCGCGGGCAGCTCTTTGGGCGTCCTCGTGCTCTTCGCCGCCGTGGAAGAAGTAGGGCGTGTTTTTTTGCCTGCGCGTGGCTGTGTGAAATCTGGTTTTGGGTATCTTTCGCCATACAAAGGTACGGTGAAATATTTCTGCGATGGCAACACTTAGGAAAAGCCTTGATGGATCTGTTTAGGTGAGATGCTAGCCTCATTTCGATTTGCTGTAAAAACATGGAAACAGACAAAACAATAACGTTGTTTATTTAAACCAATTTTTAGTACTACTTAGTAGTTACAGCTTCAGCAGCCCTTGTGTTGATCAGGAGCAACTTGTGAAATTAATCATCTGTTAAGAATTATATAATATTCCAGGCAACTGCTTAGCAAAATACAAGTGATAAAACCTAAGCAGCTTGTTTGAAACAAACAAACAAAATCTTTATTTTTAGTGAAGAATTGGTTTTGGCTGTGCAGAAAAGTTGTGGTAAAATAAAATGCAATAACCTTCTTTTTTAATAGAATTTAACGAAAAGTAAAAAAACAACTGTGCTAAAACTAGAGTRGAGAGATCTATATGTATCTGACTGAGTATGTAAATGTATTCTACAAATTCCACAGTGTAGAGGCATTTACAATTTATGAACAGGCTGATTCTCTTTGGGCATTTTGTCTGTGYGCATTCCAGTAAGCAGTGACCGGGGAGACTTTGGGCTCTGAAACCTGTATGTTTATCCCACTGGAGGGCCCAAAAGAAAATTTAGAGCTGTTGAAATCAAAGGCTAAACATAGAGGTAAAGATAAAATATAATTTAAAASATGTGGATTTTTTAATAATAAAATRGGKAACATTGTATAATCTAAGCTAGCTGATTGAAGAAGGAAATGACATTTAGTTGCTGCCCTGAAAATGCACATTGTAAAGAACAGGATTAAATTCCAGATTGACAGGGAGTCAGCAGCAAAATTCCCATTGATTCTGTGTTGCTACAATTTCAGTAAAGATTTTCTATCTTGCGTTGGTATGGAAAATACAAACTATTTAGAGAGGTATCATAGTATTTTGTAAGGCTAGAGGATTTTCTATGGCTATAGCTTAAAGAAGATTTTGGCTTTACTCATATTTTTGAACCGTGTCTTGACAGATAAACATTTATAATTTAAAGAACAGAAGAAGACACTAATTCTAAATCAYGTAGAAGAGCTCCGACTTAAGCAGACATTTATTGTATTGCAGGCACTCATAATTTTAAGCCTTTCATTCATTATCTATGGTAAGAAAATACTGAAACACTTTTATGAGGAGATATTTTCTATTCAGCCATGAATAATTTTGCAGAACCCATGTATCTCCCTCCTGAAATTAATGCTTGAATTCTTTAGTTTTGATACATGTATGCTTTGGCAAAGAAGGTCTTTCATGTAACTCAGTATTTTGAAAACAGTGAATGAGGTTGGTGAGAGCAGAATGCATCTAACAAGTTCAGAATGTGGATAATCCTAGACATGCAAGAGGCAATAAAAACGGCAAACTCAACTGTATCGCTTGCAACACGTTTGTGGGGCTGTTGGTTCTTCCTTCATCAGAATTACCCCTGATTTACCGTTGTGTGAAATAAGAGTYAAAGCTTGTGTGCCTGCATTTGAACGGCATCTTCTTTCTTCACAGAAATCCATTTGTGATCTCGAAGACTAAAGACAGTCAAATTAACATTTGTGTACTATCTAATAGCAGACTGATGTTTGTGTGGTTTAACAGAAAAAAAAAAGAATTAAAGTTTGTGTGCAAGTTTGTCTTTTTATAAATGCTACGGTTATAGATTTGAGCAGAAAACTAGATGAGAAATCTAAAATTTTTTTAAAAAATAAGCTTTAAACTAAAATGCAGTGACAACTTTAAAGTGCAGAGAAAAGTAATTATTATCTTTATGAAAGCCAAGTAACTTCAGTGAAAATGTTTAAAAAAAAAGACAAAGAAGGCTTTAGAAATATCTTTAGTTAAATATAAAAGCCCATGGCAAGTCTAAAGACTGCATTAGGAATGGAATTATTGTTATAATTAAGGAGGCACATTTCTAATTAACTATTACCTAGAATCCTTTCTTCCACTCTCTCTCATGACAGAGGTCATATGTAAATGTGCATTGCTGATTAAACCTGTAGTCAAGGAGCATTTCTGAATTTTGATTTTAAGGAATTGCATTGCAGTATTTTAGTTGTGTATCTGTAAATATAGTTATCTGATTTATCAGTTACTAAATAATAGTAGAATGAATATGACAAATAATTAACATATTTACCTAACCTTTTAAGGACTGATACTGTGAGGTACTGTTCACWTGTAAGGTCAGTTAAAGCATAGGTCCTGGTGGCTGAATGGAGAAATTACGGAAGAGTCCCTGTTCTCGGGAGATTTTGGGTGAATTCCTGACTGACCAAAAGCAACTTAAATATTCTCCAAGATTGCTGTGGAGTAAGGAGTTGTTCATTCATAGTCTCTAGTCAATGAAATTTTCATTATTTTTTTTCCAAAAACAATGCATGCTATTGTATATTTTAAAACATCCGAAACAGCTGCGAATGCAAAGTCCATTTCAAACATCCTCTGTCCTCATCCCAAGTTTTATTGTAGCAGAATTTAAAARTGAATTGTAAAAAGGACAAAAGAAGAAATCAGAAATAATTCCTTGAAATATTACAAAGTAAAGCTCTTTTTAAAACTCCTTAAATACAGAAGTGTGAAGAATTTGAAGCAAAWTGAAACACAAAACCACACAAACACWGTTTCTGCTGCGAAATCCTAAAAGATCTCTTGGACTCTGTGTTCTTTGTGATCTCATTTTATTCCAATGATTCAATATCATGTAAAATAACCAAATCTATACATATAAATAGCCAAATTGTCAGCTTTCAAGTTCATTTTTCATCCCAAGTCTAATGCGTGAACCAGCAGYGTATGTGATATATGTGCAAGGTCTGCCAATCCAGCCTAGAGGGTCTAAATGTAGCTGTAATTTGGATACAGAATATGCAATCAGAGGAAAGCATAGCTCAGTAGATTGCATATCTAAATGTCATACCGTTTTGTATTTGTAACTGAGGCACTATTTAGCCAAAAAGTTTACTGCCTGAAAATTTTTTTAGTATTTTGACAGTAACCCACTGTTTGTTCTCCTATTTGCATAGAAACCCTTAGAGATAATATCTGTTTGCCAACCCCAATAATTCCTTATTTATTTAAAATATCTTCCACCAAACCTTAAAACCAGCCACCAGTCACCATCTCAAGCTCTACATAATGATCTGAAGAACATATTGAAACCTCTATTCAGCTGTGGCTGGGGGTGAACTGAGAGCATAAATTTAGTTAGATTTAAGTTGATCATGAAAGCTAATGAGTTTACCATTTATTTAATTTCCTGCTACACAATTGTATATTAGGATATACTCTTTAATTTTAAAACAATTACACTTTTGCCCTTATGTTTGGAGGTGGGGGGGAGAGCCACGGGAATAACCTGTCTTCAGAATATGAATTGAGTATGAACTGTTACACTGATGTCTATAAATCAGCATGTGTGCTGGGAATATGTAACTTAACCACTGCAATCTAGAGGGAAGTCATCTGATAATCATAGTCTAAACCCCAATATTGTTAACTATCCCACTGATGATGTTATTAGTTTGAGCATCMAGCTTTGCTTATACAATAATCCTAATCATTGACATAAAATGAGAGAATTATTTCCCAAACTATTTGTGGCTTGAAATTCCTCCTTCATTTTAAGAAGGAACTGGATACTTTTCTCTATCAGATGGTGTAGTAAAGACAGTATCTTGCTGATTGGTTTTGACTGTTCCAGTTAAARTGCTTTCTTCTATAAAGTTCTCTCTGTACTTTTGCATCTTCTGAAGCTCGGCATGTATCTCAGGTACTTGTGGAAAGTATCTGGGGCTCCTGTAGTATTTCTTGTCTGCTGCACCAGCCCTGAGAAAYAGCTGATGGAATGAATTTCTGCTAGTCATAGAACAGTGACAATGAATATCATTTTTAGACCCTCCCTCTGATCAAGGTAAAATACAGGAAACTTGTCAGTCYAAGTGAAAAACTTGGAAGTCATTCCAAGCCAACAAGTGTGTCACAATTTTTTTTCCCTCAGGAAATCCAAGTGGGAGAGCACCCCCCTCTTTTATTTCCACAATTGGAAGACACCAGTCTTGTGTCCAGCACTGTGTATGGGGCACAAAGGCTGTCAAATGCTGGGCAGAGGATCGCCTCAGAATTGAGTGAATCCCACCAGCTTGCAATTGATTTTGACTCTACCTGTGCGTAGATGTAGTCCTTGAGGATCTCTTYAGATTCTTGTGGGAAGACCTAAAAATATCTAGATTGGGCACAGCCTCCAACGTACTGTGATAAGTTCTCGATGTTTGTTGTGTGGGTTGGAACTCAGAGAGGGCAAATCTTGCAACTGCAGGTAGAACACAGCTGATGGTGGCAACTGCAGGTTGACTTTGAATTATATTTTTTGGTCCCAACATTCTTATGTCCTTTTTGTTCTTTATTTGAAAATGTAATGCCTTAAGTTTTATATTACCTRGGCTGGACCAATGTCACAGAAGTGTTAGAAACAAAGTGATTTTAAGCTCTGTGCCTCTCTGCTCTTTTTTGAGAAGGAAGGATTTAGTTAGGGTCAGTTTCCAGGCTGAACAGTTCATCAGTTGGTAATTGCTTTCATTATTGCAGTAGCCAGCTTTATACTGGAGTCGGATTAATAACAGTATGCGTCTTGGTTACATTTTTTAAGTGGCACTAATTATAATGCAACTGCTGTTCAACAACCAGGCAAAAYGTATCTACGATGTCATTTAGTGCAGCCAAATTTGGCTAATATGCAACTTCAAAGCAGCCTGAATAACTAGCAGAGCCTTGAATTAGCGATGCTTTAAAGAAACTTCTGTGTCCGTTTCCATTGTCATTTGAGAAGCCCTGTCATGGTGTGAAATAGATGCGGGCTTATTTTAGAAAATCAGTGAGATGATGTAAGAGGATGCTGAAGATGGGCGAGAAAAAATAGTAATCATCAGAAGTGCCATACTGTCAAAATCCCTTACTTTCAGAAGCTAATTTGTGAATGTAAAGATATTACTTTAAATACACTTTTTTTAAAAAGAAATAGATACATTTATTATCTGGGACAGTGTTGCCTTGCAAGAAACTTCTACTTTCAAGGATTTTTCCAGAGAAGGTCAGATTAGATTTTTCAAAAGAATTGGTCTGAACCATCCATGTAACCATTCCTGGCACAACAATCTTTGGGTTTTTACATTTTAAGAGAAAATTTATTTGCCAAAATACAGCARCACAGCAACAACTAATCCTGAGCAATAGTTTACCTAGATCTATTCCGACTGCTTKTACTCACAAGTTCTTATAGCTTGGATTTTTGGCTAGTCATTTTATTTTTGAAAAAAATAGTTTTTACTTCATTTAAGTTCCTTGTATTGAGAAACTAGGCTTATTAAAAAATTGTTTGGGTGTTTTGAGGGTTACTTGTCATTTTGTGCTTTGTCTTTTGTTTTGACACATCGTGTCTGTTTTACTCTGCCAGTCATGTCTTGGGACAGATCATAACATAATATGACATTGATCTATCTGACAGAGCCCAACCTGCTATTTCTTACTGCAAAATATTATTTATGGCCCTTCAGAAAGCATCATTTCCTGAAAAAAATGCCTTCTGAACAAAGTTGCTGTTTTGCCACAGCGTACTTTGCTGATAACTGCTGGAGAAAACTTCTCAGTCTTTGTGGATAGATAACCCTCTGGAATAATGCAATGAGATTAGGATATATTTCTTGAGTTAGAATAACTAGTATGCTAGCATGTAGCAAAATTTATGAGTGAGTATCTATGTTAAGCTGAGTCTTGCTAAAAATATTTTTGTTTCAATGTGAATAATAAACTTTCTTCTTTCTTTTCAAAGATGCCCTCATGTAGTACATTTCCTTTTTACTTAAAAGTGTAAGAATTGTGTTTGATAGTACTGTATATGCATTTCCCTGAGATATTAGTGTCAATTGCATTGTATTAGAAAACATTATTGTGGATTTAATATTCTTAAATCACATTAAAATTAAGACACATAGCATATTATGCACTGTATAATGATGCTTTATGTAAAACAGAGCTAAGACGAATCAGTGAATCTAGGATGACTAATTCTTTGCTAATTATGCTCTATTCTTCTTCACTGAACAGAATAGAATTACTTTGAGTGTATATCCGTGCCAAATTTGTCTAGAAATTGAGTCTACGTGGTAGACATAAGATCAAATTCTCCTTCTGTTAAGTATAAATACTTGTATGCTGTTTTGAATTCTGCAATCAGTTGAGGCACTTTAGGCGTGAGGTTTAAGTCTGTTGTGTTGGCTCTGTCTTCCAAGGAAAGAAGGAAATGAGTGAAAATGTATCTTAACACTTTTAAAAATTTAAGGCCAGACCTTGCAATTGTTAAACTTTCCAAAGAGCAGATTAATGCTATTTCATTGAGTCAGGAGCAGCTTTCCCACTGAACAGCAGTGGCCAACACTGCTCAACATTTGCACACATGTGGCTTGATCTTCCAAGCTGGTGAGTCGCTCAGACCAGGTTTGTTCATAAGATGGTGAGGTGGCTCAGCTTCTTGCAGGTGATGTTAAACAGGAGCCATGATTTGCCCATATTGTACTTACTACAGTGTAGCCAGCTTGGTTTTATTTTGCCCAATAGCCATAGAAGCAGCAGCAAAGTCACGTGAATCATTTGCAACACCTGGACCATTGATAGTCTTACTTGTTCAAAACCTKTAATGGTTGTAGACCTTCTACATTAGTGCCACTTCAGTTGCTGCCATTCTGCCAAAGATTTTATATGGCCTGACTACTTTGCTTTATTGTGTCCAGTATCTCCTCTAGGAACAGTGGAAATGAATTCATGACATGTTGCTTTCCACAGGATTTTTTTTGTTTCTTATTTGTTAAATATTATAGTTTAAAGAGTTCTGTAACCTAATAAATTTTGAATTTGGTATCAGTTGCTGTGAGAAGCTTAAGAAGGCCACTTCTGTTGCTGTAAATTTTTAGGTGTGAGCTCTCTTAGAATATGCAGCATGTTGAKGGGACTCGCATTCCAGAGTTCCCTAAACATATACCTAAATATATGATTTATGGTATTGTGTACAGAGTTGGAAAAGTTTTGCTGACAAAGAGTCATTAATCTGAGCTTTTGGCAATGTTTTCCTCTCTTTCAATATGCCTATTAAGTGAAAAACTTTCACATAAAAAAGGCATTATTGTGCCCATTTTTTAATATGAGGAAGTGATTACCAAGGAACTACACTATTTTGCTGGTATTTGTAGCTCTGGAGAGAGATCCTGGGAATTTTGAGTTTTGAATGCTTGTTTCCATCAAATAACAATCATTGAAGAAGTAGCCTAAACATTCCTCTTGCTGTATTACATTTTACTTCTATCTGTAGAATGTCWAGGAATAAAGGAGTAACCTCACAGTTCCTTTATGAGGCTCTTATTTTTTTTGCAACAACTAGACATCAAAGAATCAAATGATTCCTGAATGATTCCTGAATTTCATTGCCTCATTATAATGTAGATCTTTGTTCATGTTGCCTCTAATTTGACAGTTGGAGAATCATTCTTAAAAAGCACATATTTTTATAAATGCCTGAATCCATGGGTTGTTATTGCCTTCGCGTTTGCGCCTGTATTTCACTGCTAAAACTAGTGTTACAAGATAGCCCTTCATTCTCTGGCCCATTGTGCTGAAGAATGAATGAGAAAGAGTCTTGATTACCTTACAAATAAATCTGGTTAACTGTTATATTAATTAAAATGCGTGGTTTTGAGGCTATTCTGAACTATTTATATGTGATTTAATTCATATCAGCAGCTAATTTGTATTTAATGCAAACTAATGGGTTTTATGTAAATGGAGCATGTGGCAGTCTATTTAAAAAACAAATTATCTGTAGTTTCATTTCAGTTATTTTAATTAAATTTAGAGCGTGTGTGCAGTGGGGAGGGATAAAGGATGTTATATATGAAGTGCTGATGATTAAAACCAATTTAAATATATAGAATAAGAAACAAGTGATTCTCTTAGCAGAAACACCGATTCATTTTCTGACATTTGCATTTACTAAAAGAGTAAATGCAAAACCAGACTAGGACATATGCCTGGTGGCTTTTGAACTGAAAAGTATATGAGTTACTTATAATATAATACTGTAAAGATTGACTAGTTCACATTCATAAAATGCTTTCAAAATTTTAGACAAATTACAGTCTGAACCTTGGAGTAAAGAAATTGGCAGCTGTTTATACTTGGATTGATTTTGTTCTTAAAAATACCGTGGAAGTCCTAAATAYAACCAATGGAGCCTACTGTGCAAAAGGGTGGCATGTGTTTAGGGCAAGAATAAATCCATTGCTTTCTATCTCTGATTTAGCCGTTTTGAATCCTGAAGTACCAGATCATTATCTCACACTCTGTTTACTTACATGAATTTCTTGAGCCTGGCTGAATAAATGGATTCCTTACTTTTCACTGCTCTGAGGAAATTTGACTCATAGCATCAGCTCCACTTGTTGATTTTGTCTCACTCACTTCTGACCAGTGGACAGATTTTGCAGGAGGGATGCTGTAACAGATGAAAATCTTATCTGAACATTTCTCAGCTTTGCTCTTCCAGGGCTTTGACAGGGCAGGTGCCTTCAGATAATATTGTTGATATTGCAGATTTTTTAGGAGCTTGGCTTTGATCATCTTCAGCAACCATAGTGGCGTCCCAACAGCTTGGATATGATATGTCAGTCAACTGCTAAACTTTATTAATGTTTCAGTGTCATCAGGGATGGAAATGGCAACTCAAAACAATTGTTTGCTAATGTTAATCGTTGTTACAGTAGTTGTTCAAGAGTCCAGATGCTGCTTTGGGAATTTTCACCTTTTTCCCCACAATGCTGTGACTTCTGTTAATTCCCCAGTATCCCACAGTTTGGTTAGCTGAAATAACAATCCACGCTTGGAAGTTTGAATGCCATGACTTTGTTAGAAACTAGAGAAACAAGTAAAAATGTTCAGAAGAGCGTTCGGATATGTTTTCCCCAAGAAAATTTACATTTTAAATGAGTTATTCTTACAGAAAATACCTACCCTAAAGATTGTATATCAGCATATTTCTTGCCTATGCTGATAGATTTGATATATATCTACATTAACACACACTTGATGCATGTGCTGTGTACAGTATTTACATGTCTCCAGTTCAGTAGATACCATAAATTCTTGCTTAACTCTGTTCCTTTATAGAAACGAGAGATAAGCATGCGATTGGATGAATAAAGAAGATTTAATCCCATTGTTAACATTCAGCAGTTGCTTCTGCAATCCACTGAATCAGGACCAAGACACTGGCATGTTAAACACTGACCAAACGAAATACCTACAGTTGCTCTGAAATAAAAGTAACCTGCCAGTTAGCAGAGTTATTTACAAAAATCAATATTCATTTTCTACCTCTCAGATGCCAGCAAGAACCTCACTTTGCCCATCACAGGTGAAGTTATTTAAACATGATGCCAGAGTAATTGCACAGATGATCTGGCTGATAAATAAGTTAAAACTATTTGGGTGTTATTACTGAGATGTTGGACAAAAAGTCAAAATGTCAAAGAAATAAACAAAAACTCTTAAAACAACAGTAAAATATTCCTCAGTGAAAGTTGCCTGAAGCATTGACCTTTGAGATATTCTATCTCTTTTCTATCCTCTCCAGACCTTCCGCTATAAAATATCATTAACTAGCCAGGTCTTTGTACGGGACTCTGAGGTTTTATTTTTATTAAAAAAGTCATAAAGCAATGTATGTTACAAAAGCACCTAATACAAGAGGTCATGTTAGGAACTGAGATAAATTCTTTTACCTAATAACATATCTACGATTAGTAGTGTTTCTGCTGAAGTTTACCTTCTAGGTTAGAGATATTTGCCTTGATTGATTCTTTTCTTATCTCACTCACCATTGCTCGCTCACTCCTGCCAGTCTTGTGAGTTTTTTTTTTTTTGATTCCCCCATTGGTTGGGAGACTGGATTGGATGTATTGCAAAAGGAGTGATCTGTTGATCCCAAATTGATGCCAGACTCAAATGTTTATTTTGGATGACAGGGGTTGTTGACATCATGCATTATTTCATAGGTTTGTCAGCCATACCGAGTTGGATTCTTTCTGCAGTTATGTTTTTTGGATTATTCTGTGCTGTCTCTGCTGTCTTGTTTCCAGACTGATGTTTAGTCATGCAGTGATTTAGGGTTTTTTTTTCTTTTCTTTTTTTTTTCTTTTAATAGATCTTGTACTGTGATATTATCAAAGTTTGTGAACATGTAGGATAAAACTTTACCTGCTGTTATACCATTGAGGTTACTGCTTTTACAGTTGGTGTACCCCAGTATACATGCAATGCTCCTTAGCCCTAAATCATTCTTCATGTAATGTGTATTTGACCTTTGTCCTCAGAAAGTAGCGTCTAAGAAGCAGCCTTGTGTATATTGGCCCTAGCAAAACCRTATGGCCAGCCCACCTATATTAAAATGTTTTATTCATATATTTAAAATGTCTGAATACGTGCTTCAAATATATCAAGCATATGTTTAGAGTTCTTCCAGTTTATTTTTTTTTGCTTACTTTGTTTGTTTCAAGACATCCACATTTGCTTTTATAACTTTTCTGGGCCCATATGATAAGTAAGAGATGTCAGCCTTGCCTATATATTTTTGGTCACCATATATTTCAAATATAGTTTTCCATTCTGGAAAATTTCTTTATGAAATGAGAAAAAACTACTTTTATCTGGTGAGAGATGTTAAGATTTTGACAGGACATCTGTGTCAACCGGTGTATGCTTTGCAATGTTTTCAGATTAACTTCAGGTCTAGCAATATTGAAGTATTCCAGTCTGTGGTGTTACTATAGGACACATGACCCCTATATATGAAATTCATTCCCTTGATACATTTTTATTTTTCATTGTATTTTCATTTGTTTTAGAGAAGATAATTTGCCTGAAAGCTTACTGGCTTGGCATCTTCAAAATAACTTTCAAAAGTAGTAGTGAACAATCTTACTAAGTGTACATGAATTATTAGCACTTCCAGATTTTTGAGATAATTGTTCAGAAAATGCTCGCTCCAACCCTTTCAATGAAACCGAATAATGGCTCCCAAACAGACCAATGCAAAGACCTGTTACTTAGAAAGTTCCTGAGCTACAAATTTTTGGAGGCTAGGGAGATGTGTGAGGGAAGTATCACTAAATGCTCACCCTGTTCTTTTGCAGACACTGGTTATTTGATCTCAGTCAGAGAAGAGGGTGAATCTTTGGGATGATCCAGTATGACTACTTTTGATTTMACATTTTTCTGATCATATCTAGTATGAAGATGATAGATGCTTATTGATGCTGATAATTGTTAAAAATCAGAGGTAGTTAGAAACTGCTGAATAATACAGGTTAATCTCTTCGGAAGAAAGTTAATGCTACTGTCCAATGTCAACAGAGTACCTCTATGAAGTTTGCCCAGTCCTGATGTTTTCTTTCTCCTCATTTTGTTTTATAACTATTTTGTTTAAGAAAATGAGCAGGTTTTGTTAGTGCCTTATATAAGACAGTGTAAAGTAACCCTTATTTTGGGTAACTACTGTACTACTGCATTGGAGTTATGCCAGTTAAAGGAGTTCTTTAAGTGAGCTGAATTATAAGTCAGATGATGATGATGTATGTTACAGGTAAAGCGTTTTAGAATGTTTCTTTTCAATGACTAATACGTATCGATGATGGTTACACCGTTCGCACGGTCTGAGTGAAAGAAAGGATAGTCTAAAGAAGGATAAGAGTAGATGTTACCTCTCACTTGAACTGCCCGGTAACTAACAACAAAATACTAGGAAACTTCATATGGAGATATGAATAACAAATAGATTCATTCTGATCTGTGCTATTAGAATAAAGACTAAATTSTTTTCAAAGATTGGGCCCCTTAAAAAGTAACCATACAATACTGAAAGCATTGCTATTCTACCAATCAGAAAAGTAACTAAAATTGAGCTGTTTTTTTATTTGCTGCGCAGTTTCATTCCAGATATGAATGAAAATTCAGCTAGCAGCTACAGGTGGTGAAATGCCCTCCAGCTTATCCATAGACCTTTTGTGAGCTGCTGGCCAGTGGTGGTTTCTTTATCCTACTAAGAGGTATCCTATGCTTCTAGTATATCACAATCCTTTCACGCCACAGGGAGAGAACGGATCTGTGACTGCATACTGGATCACAAGATTAAGGTTTCCATCCTGGGATGATCAGAATTAATGATGAGTATCCTACCTCATGGGAAAAGAGGGTGTGAAAATACACAGCTTGGAGCATGTGCTCCCTGGATGTAATTGCTCTCTATTGGAACAGTAAAATCATTCAAACTTGTAGTGACTCTTCCACTCTCAAAAGGGCCAGACTAGCAGTTGAGTATGGGAATGGATGGCTGCAGCAGGGCTGACTAGAGTCAGGTAAGTTTAAGGTGCAATCACATTATGCGTTATCATTACTGTTGTTATCTGGGCTACTGCTGGAGACAGTATGCCCTGGGAGAAATATCACTTGTTGCTAGCAAYGTGCTTACCACTCACAGGCATGGTTTGTGACTCCTATTGGCAATTCCAATATTCCCTCTGAGAAAAATTAAGCTGTACAACTAAGCTTCTGATTCTTCATGTTAGTATCCTGAAAATGAGATTCTGATGAAGATAAATAGGATGGTACATTACTTRTATTACTAGGGAGTCGTACTGAATTACGTGACGGCTAGCCATGAGGCGGGAATTAGGTCAGTTCAAAGGACCAGGTACTGAACAACCAGATCCACAAAATGATAGTAAGTCCCAGCCTAAGGGCATTGCCAAGATAATCCAAAGATTTGAATTCAAGCTCAGTGATTACCAGCTCAGATTTCATCCCAAAGCGTAGGTGGATGTCACCAGTGGAGATAAAATTTTGAGTTTACAAATGATATTTTTCAAAAAACTACTGGCTTGAGCTTTTGAAAAACTACAACTTGGGATTCACTGATCAGCAGTAGAGGCTGTTAGAACTAGTGTAAAGCCCTATGAGTATGTGGGGTGGCAGACCGGGTAACTGGCATTGCATTTTCTCACATAATCACTAATGKTTTTTTCATAGGTGCAAAAACTGTGAACGAACTGCAAGGGAAGCATATTTTGCAGCTCCTGTCTTAAGAGTTAAACTCTCAGTGTGATTGAATTCCTCCTTATGCATACTTTTTCCCACATACTTTTKATTTTACTGTGTAATTAATGATTTACATTAAAATAATGTGCAAGCTAAACCACTAAATATTCAACAAAGTCTCCTTATCGTGCGGAAGAGAACAGGTGCAGTAGTCATTTAGCTCTGAAATAAAAGAGAACAAAATCGAGAGATTTAACTTCAATACAGCTCAAGTCATCTGTTTCTATTTCTGTAAATTTTATCCACATCAATTACAATGAATACATATTTTTTCATTTATATAGGTAGTTTGTACTGAGAACTGTGTAGAAATCAGAGTATAGTAGTATTTTTTGGCAGAAACAAAAGAAAGGAAATTCTTCTTTGTCCCTTGTCTAATACATGTACATACTCCATTCTTTCACGGTTGTTCTGCATTAATGCAAGTTGTATTGCATTGTTGTTTTTAATTAAGAGATATTGGATCAAAGAGTGCTTCACTGTACACACAAAATGTACTGTAATCATAGTCTTCAATGGGATTCAGTGTGGACCTCATGTTAATGTCTACTATACAACTTTCTCATTCATAAAGAAGAAAAAGTAATGACTCTGAGCCGCATTCCTTCAGTGTGCTTGCTCATTCCCTAGTGTAAGCATCTCTCAACTCTCTATCCTTTCCTTCTTATTCCAAGCAAAATAATGTTTCTGTACATTTCTTTAAAGATGTACATTTAAGCTTTGCTAAAGTARGGATAACTCCCTCTGGTTTGTTGCAATGTAGTTCTCAAGGATTTTTCCTTATTACTGAGAACAGTTATCATTTGCAGAA
The DNA here is from genome assembly GCF_003343005.1 of Rhea americana. NCBI lineage: Eukaryota > Metazoa > Chordata > Aves > Rheiformes > Rheidae > Rhea > Rhea americana. Next base: position 2,508,199 of record NW_028185495.1, on the reverse strand, counting down.
AGAAGGGCAGGATGTGATTGTTTTTCTTGATGCATAATGAGAATTTGTACACAAGTAGAATGACTGCCTTGTCTGATGAGTAGTACATCTGTGAATACCTTTGCATAGCCTTTGAAATAATTCTTGCCTGAAGGCCTTGCCTGTTGGTATCAAACAAGATACAAGAGGCTGCATCTAACTGCTCTTCTATAAATAAAGTGGTGTCAATAGTATATTGCAATCTGATATAAARGAAATGTCACTCTTATCTTTATTTCAATCTGATTAACTTTCTTCATTTAATCATTAGCTTTTATTGACAAAGAACAAAATATGCTCATTAGGTGTAGGGAGACAGAGTAGAATCAATTTATGCATTAAATTAAAGGGTAGCGCCTCCAGATATTCAGATTGAAGATAAAAGTAGTAACCTGTTAAACATAAAGCCTTATTGATAGAGAATGGTAATTCCCTCTAGCAGGCACATTCTTTTAACAGATTTTCATTTATGATGGTGTCATTGCCTTGTGGAGCTATCTTCAGCTTAGGTAGAATATAGCTTTTTCAGGCTTGAATCTGAGTTTCAGGCTTCAGAGTTGACCCAGTTTGGTATAAAGAGTAGTTAATAATAGTATATAGACTTTAAAAGTGAGTCCTCATTTCTTAGTCAAGCCTTAGTCAAACCTATTGCAATATGTGCATAAGTCTTAAGACAGAAGTATAACTGGACCGACAGTTAGTTATAATGGGACGTAAGCTACGATGGAGGCTGGCAGGAAAATGTGGTGAAGAGTACAGGATGTTCAAACTGGAAATATGCATCTAAGAGCCAAATGATGACGTAAGGAGGTATTTTGCATTTGGGATAACATTTGTTGATGACACTTAAGCCTTTAAGTGACTTGAAATCTGTGTAAAAACACTGAGTACTTGGAAGTGATGCAGATATTGTTTTATGTTATAACCCAGCGAACCATTTAGAGCCTGCTTATATTTGGCATATCTAGTTGATGCTGAGCTGAATATTGCTTGATGCTCTGCCCCTGTACGTGTAGCTGTATGTATGTGGCCAGCACATTACAAATCTCTTCTTTTACCTGATGTGACCCTTTCATATTATGCTTCTTTCCTCCAGAAGCTGGACAGAAGCAGGTGTAGCTTCCTAGGGTCCTAGGGACAGACAATCCTTGTGCCAGTGGTCTATCTCTTATCAATTCACCTTCACTATTTTCAAGGTTAGCACCATGATGGTGGTCATTTCAAATATGCTGCAGCTTGTGGAGTCATTTTTGACATTTTGCTGACAATGAGCCTTAGCTTTGCAAGCCAATGCTAGGCTACCAAGCAGCTTTTGGAGAGGTTTTGGCAACACTGCCAGGAGATAAATGCCTACAGCTGCAGTGGGAGAACAATGAGGAGGAGGAGAAGGAYGCTGACCAGCTGCTTAGATCAGTTTCTTGGATTGGTTTCACATGGTGGAGTGGTGTTTATAGGCTCAAAAAGCCAGTAATGAACAGGGCAAAAGACTGTTACAGACCAGCAGTGTGTACAAAGCTTCGGGATGGTAAATGGAACATTTTTTTTGGAGATCTGTGCATTGTTTCTTCCAGCATTCTGATGGCTGTAAGTAAACRCATTCACCTGAAAACTTTAACGTTGAAAGTATTGTATTATGAAATCTGCGGTCTCCCAGTGCTGCTGCTCAATAGCTAGCCCCTTTGGTTGTGGGCAGATAAACTGTTGGGGCTGTTGCAATGGAGGCTGCTGTATAGTTTATTCAGGAAGGATTGTCTCTGYGTATTTTAAATCTTGCCAGGTTATGGATATTATCAATAACTTTATGTGAATGAGACAACTGAGAGAAAAAAAAAAGAAAGAAAAAAAATAACCAATGTCTTCTATATGTGAAGCTTCTGGCTTTGAAAATACATTGAGGTGTTTCTCTGTTGGGTTTCAGAGGCTGTGACTGGATTATTAACATCAGTTGAGGTATTCTGGAGAGGTTCATACTGGTAGAATCATGAAAACTTCTTTTTTAATATAGAAAGTAAAATATAATATGTACTAAAAGTTTTGCTCCATACCACCACTAAAGAATTTAATGGTGCCAATCTCGTCTGCAGTATTCCGGGACACAGGTTATTTGGTATTACTCTGGCTAATTAGTTTTGTGTCACAGGAAAGGATTGTTCTATTTCACCTGGCAGTGATTTGGAGGCACAAAAATGGAGTCAAAGGCAGACGTGTGTCATAATTAGGCTACCATTTGATCTATGCCTTCCATAAGTAAAACCTGCGAGCTGTCTACTGCGTGCTTTTACATAACAGGAAGGAGAATTCYCATCAAGGATTAGGAGATGCTGAGTGGGTTTAGATGATCTCAGTACCCAGGTACTCTACACTGTAGATGCGTCCTCCCCAAATGAGGGTATCCTCTTCCAAATGACAATATCAAGGTGCACGTGATCTAGGATATTTTGTGTTTTGATAATGAGGCTAGGATTATTTACTATATTTCAGACCCAAAGTTCAATAGAGACACAATTTTCTTGTGCTATATGAAACATTTCTTGTATACCTCATGGAAATATAGCAAATTACTCCATGAAATATTRTAAGTAGTAACACTATAATTTCACTGTATACAACAGGATTTTGTTATGCTTTCCATAACGTTTTTGTTGAGAATATTGTTTCTAAGGACTAAGCTTTTGTACTCATACCACATGGAATATGGTTATTTTACTGCTGGTATTAATCATGAAAATTGGGAACTATGAGGATTATTCATCACAGCTGTTTAAAATCACTGTTTTCATTAAAATGCAAGCAAAGTTACCCCAAAAGTGTTTCTGAAGTAAAACTAACTCTGAAGATGAGTGGTGGCAACAGTGAGACAATTTTATAAAACAGCATAAACAACAGTTTGAAAAGCAACATTAAAAACAATCAGTTTGGTCTATCACAAGAGAATATTAACTATTAATAACTTTGAGAACAGGAAAACTATTGATCACAGTGGTCAAGCACCTCAAAAATAGATGGTCAAACTCTTCTCCTCCTGTGAGTTTCTAGAACTAGATGCAGCTGCGATGCTGATGGGAGTTAGATCTTGCTATGGCAAAGTCTCTTGCTCAGTGATAAATGCTAGTATGTGCTATGGTGATCCTTGCTCTACCTTCACAAGCAAATCTTTTTCTACAAGTCCTTATTAAAAGTCTCTATCCTTGGTAAGAAAGATCCCTGAAGTTTATAGACAGAGACATTTGACTATGTAATCCTGTGTCAGAAGAAAAATAGTATAYAGGTAGAAGAGATTTTCTGGGAAATCTCAGGATCTCTGTGAAGTGCRTTTTCTTTTTCTGTGATCGTCGCCTTCACAGGTTTGGTTGCTCCATGGCTGTGGCGAAGCCTTTCTAACCTTTCAAGACCTGTCTTTTGCCTGTGTCTCTGACACTTCACTATAGTTAAACTATACTTTCACTAAAAGTGAAACTTTCACTATTGCTCAGGATCCAAACTCACTTTTTAGGGACCTCTACTTCATGTTTAAACAATGCTATGCAGTAGCTGTGTGTAGTTCATACAGTGTGTGAAACAGACCTAAACCATAACCCTGGTACTGTTCTGTGCTTATGAATCTGGACTGCTCCTGGGGCCTGAGCTGGTATCTCCCTAGATGGCTTAGAAAAGGTGAGGTGTGGTTAATGCAGCATGCACTGAATGGAGTAGACATTCTTTGACSAGTATTTCATGCCTTTTTATTTTTGCCTTTCCCCTCCAACTTGCTTGACACTGATAAGAGCAGATATTGTGCCTATTTAGAAGGCTGAAGGGAATCCTGCAAGGTGTTTGTTGACATTACTCAGCTGAATGGTCCCACCTGGCACTCTGCATGGAATGAGCAACGGAGCAATTCCTGCAGTGTCTGAGCCATAGAAAAGCATGTTCCACACACCTTAGATATGCTCAAGGTATGTGGGGAAATAAATGGAATTTTGCAAATGTTATTCAGGCTGTCTGTTGCTAAATATATCTATCACCTCTTTGTCCTTGATATTTTTTGTGTATTGCTTAAGCTGAGTTTATTTACTTATAATGCTAAATTTTGAATGGAAAAAATGCCTTAAAAATAGTTTTGCACAATTGAAATGTCTTTGTTTGTACCCTGAAGATATCTGGAATATGCGTAGCATAGCGTTACGTGCTTTGAAACATGCTTCGTAAACAAGTTATGAGAACTATAGTATCAGCAAAGTGGGGGGGAAGAGAGATGGATGAAAATGCCGAGATGGATATTGTACTTTCTTTGCCTTGCACTCAGTGAATATATATCTACGATGTGACTTTTCTTTGTGAAGTCTAGTGTCTGAATGGGAGAGAGAGTCTCTCTGCTGAGTGGGCGAGGAAATGAAGGATGTTGTTGTGGTAGGATGGGAGAGGCAGCCTGGAAAGAGAAATGGGGATGGTAAACAGGAGAGTTATGGTTTGGCTAGGACTTTGAGATGTATATAGCAACACTGTAATTGCAAACAGATTTCCTCTCGCCCACTACTGAAAACTGCTCCACTGTGAAATCCTCCCTGCCAGCCTCATTGTCCTAACAGTAACTCCTATTCAGCCCTTGCTTARTAAGTAGGGATGGCCCAAGTCAGGCTGCCTCCCCTTACACAGAAGGGGAAAAGGTGAGGTACAAGGCTAGAGAAGGCTCTGGTGACYGGGATTTGTTGCTTATTGGTGCTGTGTGGCAATGGTCATAGACGCTGAGATGAAGAATTGTGATAGTTCTTGTTTCCRTATTAGTCCCTCTCCATCAACAGTAGTTCCTACCCCAGCTGCTTTTCCTCCTCTTGTAACAGCACAAGCAGTATGAATGTGAAGCATAAATGTGAAAAGATAAGTGTGAAAAAAYAGGAAGCAGAGATGAACTGTTCAAGCAGCGTGTACTTTTAGTATCTTCCCCGGTATAATGGTCAACTTCAGTGAAGCTATTTTGCCTGTATGCGAAGAGAGTATAGAATATAGTGCTGCGTGGAGATGTTGACTGGCGTACACTGATGTGTTTTGCTTCAGACTTGTTCAAGCCAGTATGTCTTGGTTGTAACAAGGTGGCAGTGTAATCTTGTACTGGAAAAAGCACAGAGGTAAGTAGACAAGTCCACACTGATAGGATGCTAAACAGCAGGGGATAACAAGCTGAGGACTGTCAAAAAATCTACCCAATATAAGTATGCCGAAATAAATACTAGTACACATTCACTTCAAATGCAGTGAACCTCCTTTTCTTGTAAAGAGAGGTTTGAAACACTTTTAAGTAGGAGCATGTATTACTCAGTGCATTAATTTTATCACAAATAATTTACCATGAGCATGATTAAAAGCTGGAAGAGTTACCCAGAAAGGCTGTGGGATCTCTGTCTTTGGAGACAGTCAAAACTTGACTGGGTGCAGCCCTGGGCAATGTGCTCTGACTGGACCTGTTCTGAATGGGAGGTTGAACTAGGTAACTTCTGGAGGCTGCTTCCAACCTGCATGATTCTGTAATTCTACTAAGAAATGTATCGTGAATAATGACTCGTCCAAAGGCATAGCAACTGAGTTTAACCATGTCCCAAGGTGTAGGCCGACTCTGTGGTATGCTAACTGTGTAAGCATCTCCTTTGGCTCAATGGGACTACTTGTAGGTGTAATGTTAAACTGAAGCCATGGAAGGACTTTGGTGTGGTCAGTGAATAGTTCATGCTGATTTTTGTTATCCAGTTATGCAGTGCACAGAGAAAGCATGTCCCTTAAAAGCTGGATTTGTAGAAGTCATGAAGCTGAGAGAAAACGGGGAAGTACCAAAAGTGAAGGAGAGTGCTGAGGATTGAGCTGAGCCCACTGAACACTGCAGTCAAGATGTTWAGGAAGTGCCTCCTAAACATAGGTACTAGTCACAGTACCTGGTTTCAGAGTCCCAACCATGTTTAAGCTCAAGATTGACTTTTGAGCAGACTGGCAGCATCAGGACCTGGTTAGTTTGGCAGACCCGTAGAATCCAAGGAAYGTAAAACTGTCTAATGTAGGAAGTTACAAAAGTGACAGCTAGGTCCATTTGCAGATTTACCCCAACTGAACATCTGTAGTAACACCTGAGCAAAATTTGAGATCCRCTCTTCTTACCGGATACATAATAGATGCATATTATTCACTTTCGTCTTTTGCATATCAAGTATTAAAGGATTTCATGAATGGGGTTTAAGGCTATTATTCCTGGCTAGCTAGTATATGTTAGTCAATTAATTATAATAAAAAGATATAACTGGTGTTACAGGGATATAACTAGGAACATAGTATAGATATTGGGTTAACTTTATCAGTGATTACAGGGAAGGATACTTTTCCTCGGCTAAAAGTATTTGTTAAAGTCGAAGAATTAATTTTCTTTCTTCTCTGATGTGGCCTTACTTTCCACCCCTCTTCTCCCTCTCCCCCCTTCTCCCTTGGCACAAGATGTATTCACAGGGCTCTCTGGAACTGCACCCTTTTCAAATCACATATTAAAATGTGAAATCCTCTTGTACACACGYTAAGATTGTAATCCTTCAGCATTATTCCACGCATTTCTCTTTCAAAATGATCCATTCTTCAACTTCATAAGAATTCTATCATGTTTCAAAAAGAATTAGGAAACTTGATTCTAACTACAGAGATTGCTTGTACTGCTGCTTGTAAGGCAATGACATATTAAGGTTGACAAATGTTAATAYAAAGACAGCAGTAGAACATTATTTTAGGCATTAAGTTACATTTCAGAGCACTTCTGTCCCTCTCTGATTGAAYGCATCTTGAGTTTGCAAGAATAAAGAACAAAGACAGAAACAGGCACAAGACTCTGCTCTGACCTCTCATGCCTTCAGTCTAGCTGTGGACACTCATCAACATTTCATATGRAGCCTCACAAGTCATATGGAGTTCACAAAATCAAATTACCTCTCAAATTACCCTTTTGCCCATTCTAATGCTTTCCTTTCCCTTCAGAAAACCACCCTCTGAAACCATACTACTTGCCTGATCAGGTTTCCTATCATCACACCTGTCTGCAAAGAGAAATGCATTAGGGAGGTATCCCTTCATCCATTTATACAAATTAGCATAACTAATGCTTCAAGTATATTCTGAATGACAGGTCTTTCAGCACGGCCAAATGACAGGATGCTCATTGACCAATGAGAGATTGCTTCGCTGTCCAGCTGGTCAGTGAGGACGGTGTAATTTGGTTTTCTTTAATAAGCTGGAATCATCTTCCCATTGCCTTAGAGAATCTTAATCTAGAGTAACAGTCTAGCAGTCACTTAGTGCAATTCCCTTTTCTCTCATCCAGCCGGAGAGCAATATCATTCTGTTACTCTTTATCGAAAAACAAGATTGTTCTCTAGAATCATTATAGATGAAAAAGTTTATCTAGGGCTGTTACTGTTAACAAATCTGTTTAATGGCGTTGTTGGTAATTTCTTTGAACAATTTTGTGTAYGTTTTGGGGACTAGCAGAGAGCAAATAGAGATTCTGTGTAAGAATCATTGCTCTGAAGGACCAYGCAGGTTTTTTATATATTCCTTCTGTTTTCAATTAAATTCCATATTTCATTACATTTCTCCCCTGCAGCATATTCTAKGTGAGGACTATAGATACGAGTAACATCTCCTTTTTTTTTTCTCATGTCTTTACAGTTAGTATGTCATAAAAATTCCACTGATTGGGATACATAGTTGAAAACTGGTTGTCATGTAGGGGGTTTCAATAATATTAATAAGTATAATAATATAAATAGATATGATATTTTGTAAATTAAAAATTGAGGAGGGTTCTCTACTCCCACGTCTGCTTTTCCATATGGCATACTACTGTACAGCCAGCAGCTCTGGACCAACGTTGGCCGCTTACTCAGCTCACCTGTGAATTCTCTTTCGTTGTGTGTATGAGGAGTGAGATTAGCAGAGGAGTCTGGGTTCACAAAACCATGAAGTACCCTAATCTTTTGTGGGGAAAAATCTGAGAGCTGGCCAGCCATTTACTGAATGCTACAAATAGCAGCCAGCTGACAGGCTTATCATTCCTACCATTAAACTTCAAAATGCCACRGCTTTCAGCTTGTCTGTGCCTCTCTGAAACCGCAAATAAAGYGAAAGAATACCACCAAAATGATGGGAATGGAATAGTGGGAAAAATTCCTTATAGCTCCCCAAACGAACAATTCATCCAACATGTAGCACGATGAAAACGCTGTTCTGATATTGTAGCTGTGGGAAGGAAATGAAATATAGCCTGAAGGAGATAAGGTCATTTAAAAGGTAGGGAAGGGAACTTAGGCAAAGGAAGCAAAAGATGAGATGTTCAGGTAATACGGTTCACTGAGCTCTCAGTCTATGGGGAAGAAGGCACAGATAAGTGCTCGCCACYATCTTTCTCTATACTCCTGCYCATTTGCTCTTGGTCACACTCTGTTTCAGTCCTTCAAGACTTCTTCCTTCCCTTTCCTTGTGCTTTCCCATTTGACCTCTCTGGCCCCAGAATAGAATACTTCAAGTGTTACTCTGTATTTTCTCTATGAGTATGCAGCAATGATTGCTATTTCTCTGTATATGCACCATGTATTTTTCTGAATGTAGTTCGAGAGCTGGAAATKTGTGCAGTCTTTACTCTCTTCACCATACACAAAGCATCTAGTGTGAAATGTTGGTTTGTCTGACACTGATTGCAGAACCCTTGTGGAATAAAGTGTTTGTCCCCTCTCCTGGTGGTGGACATCACCCTAAGATATCTTTCGCAGTCGAGTCTTATTTGGTCCTACTTCTTCCCCGATTCTTTTCTTTTAGCACGTCTTTATCTCACAACTTCCTTAAATAAAGCATTTAACTCCTTCAGTGGTGATAAGTGATAACTGATTTGACTCAGCAGTGGCTTTCATTATAGCTACMTTTAAAATGAACTTGATTGGACTGGGTTGATTAGCAACTTCTGAATCTCTGTGCAGAAAGATAAAAATCTGCCCCTGCTTCAAGTCTGYCCCTCTCTTTATATTGTGGATTAAAAAAGCCCCTAGAATTATCTAGTTTTAGGCAAGGCTAAACAAAAAACAAAAACAATCTCCTCTTCTCCCAAGCTGATTTTTCATGATGCATCAGACAACACATTCCCCTGACATCAGCAAAGCTGAAGTGAGAATTCTCATGTTCATAAACATGTAAGGCTTGAGGCTAGAAAACTATGAAGAATGACTCTTCCTCTGTTGGATGAAGAGGAGAAGCCAGCTCTGGCCTACATTATTTACATTGACTATAATGCTTATCCATCATTCCAATTCTGACTTTTATTACTGCAGAATTTATATTCTGGTGTGTTAAACATGACAGTATATTATTGTGATTTGCTTAAGAAAATGCATAGGAAGTATGCAAGATATGCTTTGGGTRCTGGGGCACTGTGACTTTACAAGTAATGAGCTGTAGTGGTAGTGATGCTTGGGTTTAATAAAAGAGTTTAATAAGAGAAAAGCTGTCCTGGAGAGCAGRGAGACTATTCAAAGGTCCCTATGTATTCTGAGTTTAAGCCTCTGCCTTSTTCAACAAAGATGATAGTGGAATTAAAGTGATGTTATATGCATATAGCTTTGAGATAGAGGTGGATAAGGTACAACTCCACACCAGGTTACAGTAGCAAATCTGAAAATAGAAAAGGTAGATTTGTTCCTTGTTTACTACTGCGAGTAATCTGAAGTGTGACTTGGATCCTAGTTAGGAGAATATGTGGTTAGGCAGAGCGTTTTAGGCTTCCAGAGACTGGATTTTTTTTTTTTTTTTCCTTGAACCTGGAGTTTAACCCAGATCTGATGAGTTGTTTGAGGTAGTTCATTGGCTCAAATGTGGCAATATGGATAGGGATTTCCATTTTATTTTTTTTTTATTTTTGATTGAATTTACCAACAGCAGCAAAATAGYGAGTCAGTGGGGCATATTAGAGGTCTGCATTACACTGAAAACTGATTTGAGAGATTAGTCTGCAAGATAAGAAAGATGTAGGAAAGTACAGATATAACCTGCATGTTAACAGACAAAAAGGCAGAGAATGCAAACATTGCTCAATAAACAACAGAAAAAGCCTGTTGTCTGAGAGTGCATCATAAAAGCCAGCACTGTGTTTTGAAGTATATAGGAGTGAAAAGGAGAAATGTAAAATGTTAGAGAGGCAAGAGGGCTATACAGCATGTTCCCAGTGCAATCACACCTGGTGTCTTATATGGCTTTGCTTCCATAATTTAGTAATGTGGCCTCACTTTTGGACCAGAATCGTAGGTTTAGAAGCAGGTTCTCCACCTGACTCACTCAATAGCATTTCAGCTGTGCAGAAACAATTTAGCAGCAGATTTTCAGTCTGCCCTGTATTAAGTATCTTTTTGTGCCAAGAATTGTTTTCAGGTGTTAAAAGATCAGATGAGAAATTATGCCAGTCAATTAAGAGTGGAAGAAGTAGAGCTRCCTAAAAAATAATTTTTGATCATATATCCACCAGTACTTCAATTCCTTAATCTGTCAGATGGAAACAATAGTGCTTACAATTCAATGTAGTATGCTGTATACAAACAAAGCTTGCTGTTTGATAATATTTGGAATACTTATTCTGGATTTTCAGATGAGAACTGTCATTTTAGTGAAAAATATTTTCTAATTGTTTGTACAYAGCTATAAATAACTGGTTTAAGGGTTAAATGGTGGAACACGTGGAAGATTATCAGCTGAGCGCTGCAGAAATCAATGGGGCTTAAATKCATGCTTAAAATTAAGCATGAGTTTATCTTTTTGTAGAATCAAGGCCTTAGGTTGAAATTAACCCCAATGAACTTTCTGGCTTCTGTTCTATGTAAGCCCAATTATGAAGCTTTAAAGCAGCTTTATAAAAATATGTATATAGGACTCCTGCTGGCCCAAAAGACAAGGATGAAGTTAGCCTGTGCTAATTATGCAAGTCTAGTACCCATATCAGTTATTGGTGGCACCTTYATGGTTATGAACAGATCTGCACCTGTAATGCCATGGCTTCTCTGCTGGGCTGAGTGCCTAGTTACCCCAAAGGACACCATGTGGCTGATTATGGCACTTTGATTTCAGTGGGTATCCTTTTTTAATGCAAAATCCTAAACAGAATAGCTRGTAGGGTGAGGAGCTTTTTAGTGTCATTAAAAACACAGTAACTATGGAGAAATGCGAAAAAATACTTAAAAGTGTCAGCAAAGTGACGATGTGATACATAGTTGCATATGTTCTAGAATTCTTGTGTTTATAATGTGATTATTTATAATTAATAATAGAGATGATAATGAAATTATGGCATATAGGCGATSTTCATTTGAAGACCTGCCTTCAGAATACAAGTTATGCAGTACTGCTTGCTCTTTGAGCCCCAGAAGCATAGTGCAGAATGAGCTATTGCCTTGCCATCCTTTTTCTGTTTAAATGTAATTTATTAACACCTGTTAAACACAGCAGTAACTACAAATTACTTTGCCAGCACTGACCTATAGAAACTCCAATTCCTGTAAAGCACTTCTGTCACCAGCAGTATGATTAGAGAGTTAAGGCTGTACAGATGAATAAATGATAACACAGCATAGCCTCAAAACCAGCAAACAAATGAGCTGAGAGAATGCAGAACCCATATTTTCAGAATTGTTGATCAATTGTCTCATGATTGGCAGTCACAGGAAAACATCCTACAGGAATATTCCTCTGTTTTTGTCATCCCTGGATATTGTATGTTTATAATAGTCTTTCAGCTGATATTGATGTATGTACTTTGCTATTTCTATTTCATCATACTCCTTATGCTTCTATGAAGTGCTTCAGAGTTTTTTTTTTTTTTTTTCCTCTCTCTCTCTCTCTTTTTTTTTAAATCCAAACCAACCAACCAACCAAAATCTACTTGAAAAGAAAATGATTCAGGAAGTGGCTTGTGCTGTTCACCAGGGGACATCTAGCTCAGCATGCATRTAGGGCCAGCTGGCACTTGAATGCCACGTATGCTTCTCTCAGGATACAGCTCCCTGAGAGCTCGGTTCCTTCTGAACCCAAGGGTGAGTCCATGTAAATGTACAAGCTGTCCTTTAATTCAGGCACATCTAGTAACGTTCATTTGCATTTCTCCCAGTTTGAAACCTATTTGAATGCTTCTCCTCTAAATGATTCAATGGAACAACTTGTCAGTAAATCTGCCAAATTAGTCATATTTTCTTCAGGCTGTTCTGYGTTGAAGTATATCCATATTGCAATGCAGTTACATGTATGGAAGGCAAATTTGCCTAACTTCTGTTTTCCAAAACTTGGAAAGTTTGAGGTTCCTTTGTGCTAAATCCRCTTCTGCCAGCATGGTAGATTACCCTATGGATATTCTGTTTTTATGTACACCACATCTTCCACAATTACTGAAACAGATCCTGTGTGTATTCAAGAGGTAGAAGGTCATGAATGAACCATATTTCACTTGGGTCAGAGAAGTGAACTAAATGCTAATCTGTAATCCTAATCTCTTCTGTCTTGGCCTGGAAATGCTGATGTGTAAATTGTCATTGTTAGAATCTAGCTTGGCTTTTACATATGACTGAAGGGATGAATGGTTTTAAAAGAGAATGGTATTTGCAAATCTCATGTAATGGGCAAGACATGTTATAGAAAATGTTTCAAAATGATCTGTGTTATTTGACATATATATTAAAAAAAAAAAAAGTGGTACTTGCTGCCTGCTGGAAAATCCACATATCCCTTGGGAATGCCAAATATTATTTAAGAGGTAAATCTGTCATTTACATGCAGTCTGAAAGGATAGCATTTTAGATAAGTATTGTATAAGTCATTACTCTCCTTTTACACTAATCAGAACAGCTATAGCTACTTAGAACTGCCCACTATACTTTAGCAAAGGTAGATGTGATGTGCCTGATCTCAAATACTTTCAAACATTTCAAAAAACTTTTTTTTAAATGGAGGAAAAAAGAGACATACAATCCAAATCAAATTGTATATTTGCTATTTGCTAGTAACTTGCGTTTGGTACTGTAGGTGACAGAAGAAAAAATTCACCAAGAAAGCAGATAATTTCCTGTCATCTTTAGTTAGAATTGGAAAGAAAGTTCGTCCGATCCAGTCTTTATTATCTGTTAGTTTATCTGGTAGCTGTGCAAATTTGTGTTCTTACAGTGTCAACTGCATGGAAAAATGGGAACCATCTAAGATTGAAGAATTGATGTTGAGTATTGACACGTTGTGTAGTATAATAGTTGCTAATAGTTGCTAATAACATGTACAAATAATAGTTGCTAATAACATGGAAGTTATTGTAATAGATAGTGACTTTAGCACCATGTCAGACTGCTAGGTTTCTATTTTCCATCTCCAGCTGATTTGTTTTTCTGTTTTTATTAAACAATGAAAGGAAACAAATGCTGTATCTTTTCAAATCTTCCTAATGGCCCAGAAGCATGTTTATTTTCTGTTCTCAGCAGAATAATCTGTCACTCCTGATGSCATGTCTCACTCAGCAGTCTGTTTGTATGCGTGCTGCTGTCTTCGGCATACAGCTGATGCTCTTGGTTTCTGGGAAGCAGACGCTTGCCACAGAAAGACACACGTGGCATTAAGAAATTTAGAAGGATTCACTTCTGTGAAAACTGAGAATTGTTCAGTGAATGTTTTCAGAGTTCTTGCTCATCCACTGCCTGTGAATGTTGGTTCATTTCTAGCAATCTCTGAAAACCTACATGCCATAATACCAGTAAAACTACTATTTTCGTTCTGTAAGTGACTGTAACTGTGCTTCTAATGATGAATTGAAAATAGGCATATCAAGGAGTCGGCTAGCAAAAGAGCCTGAATTAGAACTTTGTTGTAACAACAAGAGTGCATTGACATTCATGAACCCTTCACAGACCTATATCCTTGCTCCTGCTATGTAACCCTCATGACTGGGAAGAAATGTGTGTAAAGCTGCATTTACTACTTCTAGTTCCTTCAGTGATTTTTCATAATGGTCAAATTCTTTAATTAGCTTTTATCTGCTGGCATTCACATAGGAAAGATTTTGTGTGTTTAGTATTTATAAGTATTTTAAATGTACTCTGGTTTGTCAGAGTATGCTGCTTCTGTTGACAGGCACTGATGCTGGTTTAGTTTCTAGTTCATTGTGTCAAATGCCAATCCCGCAAGTGTGACTATTTCTCACATAAAAATGTAGTAGTCAGAAGTGCAATTTTCTCTAATCTTCACCTTTGTATCACTCAAAATGCTTGGAAAGATGACACTTTTCTGCAACTTTTCTTGGTCAAGATAATTTTGCTTAAAACTTACTTTTTATCCTTCCTTCATATCTCATTTAAACTAATGATAAACAGCCAAAGCTCTGCACAAGGGAGGAATTAATCCTTTGAGATATCTGTTAGTATCCCATATGTGCAAGATCAAAAGGAGGTTACATTTTAAAAGAAGAAAGGTTTAAATGGAAATATAGATTTGGGGAAGCTAAGGCATGAAAAAAGTAATTCAAAGAGGAAAGTATCRCAGGCTAATAACATGCTCAGTAGGGTGTGAGTTCAGACCTGTTGCCTGGCCTGGCATGTTTATCAACACCTTCTGAGCTGGAGGAGCATTTTGGGTAAAGACATAACAGCTTCAAAAATTCTATTTGGCTTCAGAATTCCAGCCTCTGTAATGCTGCAAGAATCTGAAGATCTAAGGAACCAAYATTGGATGAATCAGATACTCAGCTGGCATAAATCAGGATTGATCTGTTTAAAACAATGAGACTACTGAGCTATGCAGCTGTGGATATGGCCTCATATTTTTCATGCCATAGGAGAATTTATTCAATGCTATATTCTAAACCATGACCAATGTGTTTATTGATGCCATCTTTGTCAGTGGAGCCAGAGTTTTCCTGCGAGGCAAGTGCTTTCTGGGCAAAACATCCTGCAATGGTGGGAGAAGGCAGAGGACCCTGTGTCCTCCCTGTCACAAGGCTTGGAGTCACAGTAAGTCTGACATTATGGGGAAGCAACAGCACGTGTTACTGTGGTTTTGCCCTGGTCTTGTTCTCTGCCTCAAGAGCACTTGGGAAAAGGAGTAGGGGAAAGAACATTGCTAACTTGAGAGAAACTTGCGTAGGCCGTCATGAGCTCCTCAGACCCGTGAAGGGGAAGGACTGTAAGCTGAGTGATTTGCTCTGTTGATATCTAGGTGATACCTTTATTGATCCAGTTGCTATCTTCCCTTAGTCTTTGCATATGACTGCACTTGCACGCATTAGGTAAGGGAAGATATGTCGTGACTTCTGAAAAGAAGGCAAATGGCAGTGGACTTGTTCCCATAGGGTTTTRGACAAATCTAGTGGAAGTGAGCTAATAAACCATTTTGGAGATCTGTGTATGGCCCACTGATTGCACTTTACCAAAGAGGATGAAGATGAATTAAAATTAGGCTGTCAGGAGTCTAAAGAGTCRTGTAATCTATTCTCTTTTCCTGAGGTTACCAGCTATATATTTGAGACACGTTTTGCTTTACTTTTTGCTAAAGTCGTCCAATGGTGCAGACTCCTCGGTCTGCTTAGACAGTCCAAGGCAGTGCTTCGCTCTTCTCACCGACTGAAAGGTTTCAGTAATGACCAGCCTGAATTTTCTGTGTGAAATTACTTCCTTGAACATAGAAAAGAAGCTTGTTACTTTCTTTTGTGTGTCAATCTGTTCCTTTTCCACTCAATATCTGCTTTTTGAGAATAAACAAATCCTAAGTCTCAWTTTTCCATCACAAGACAAGAAAGTCTGATTATGCCTGTTGGTGCCCACTAGAATTGTGTCCACCTTCATTTGGTACTCATCTTTCTTGAAATGTAGCTCTTCAGACAGGGCACAAGATTATGTATGAGGTCTTAGCAGCACCAAATAGAGTGAGAGATTACAGTGTATGTTTTGAAAGCTATATTCCTTGTATACTTGCCTTTTTACAAAGAAATGACTGTGTTGAGATAATGTGCTTGTCATTCACTGTAGATCTAAATTCGTTTTACACAAAAAGCTAACTACWAGTTTGTCTCTGTCATTGCATTTATCCCCATTGATTTATATATATTTTTTGATATATCAGTTATTCAGTTAATGAGACAGTTTTGAATTCTAATCATGTCCTATAACTTACTGCAGTCCTTTTMAGGTGCTTTTACCTACAAGTCTATTAATAAGAGCAGTTTTGGTACTGAGGAAGGAGAGTTTGAAGTTGAAGGGAAAACTCTTCTGAAATTTTCTAACTCTTGGAGGAAAACTGCTTGARACTGTGAGGAGGGTACAGTGCCACTTAGGCGAGGGTGAAAAGTCTGCAATCTGCAGGAAAGAAAGGAGAAGGAACAAAAAATATAAACAGTGGAATTCAATAATATAAACATAAGTAGCTCAGATAATCAGCAAATAAAATCTTACGGGAAGAAAGATTTCCTCTAGGGAAAAAGGAGGTAAGGAAAAGGTTGCAGTCACATGGAGAAGTAATGCTAATGACAGCAAGGTAAATTAGCCCAGGATGGAGAAAGGGTAAGAAGCAGCTTGCCTAAATTTGCCTTAATAGTAAAAAACACAAAAGTAGAGTTTGCATCAGATTGTGAAACACAGACAGCAGAATAGCACAAATATAAAAGGAAAATCAGAAAGACTGGAGCACAAAATAAAAATGGTTTCCACGATATTGTTGGACAGACTGTCTAGCAAGACTCCTTTAAACAGAATGGTTTAAAATCTGCCATTTAACTGCGTACTCTGGGTGCAGCTGGTGACTCTTCACAGGGGTCGAAATGGGTGTCTGTCATGCCAGCATCTCTAGTCTCCTCTTCCACCATTTCTTGTGCACTTTCAGCAAGGCCGGGTTCCTCTGGCCAAAGTAACCTTCAGGATTTTGCTGTGCTCAGAGGAGTGGCCTGAGGCCAGGGGCTGTGTTTTTTCCTTTCATGTTTTAAAATGATAAAGCTGACATCAATCAAAAAATTATTCTTGGAAGGGGATGTAGGGCCTCTGGGTATAAATCAAAAAACAATTTTGATTTCTTGGCTCTTAGAGCCTATATTCTGAAAAATGAGTTTTTTCTATCCTATCCCTAAAATGTYAATTCTCTGATTGAGATTTTATATATTGATTTGGTATTCATGTATATAGACATCCAGCTGCACACATTAGTATCCATTTTGTCAACTGTATTTCTATCTCTTCATGTAAAATTAAGACAATGGCATGCATRCTTCAGGTGTACTTCTTGGAAAAGTGACTCTAGAGGTGTAATTGTCACACAGCTTAAAAAAATTAAGGTTTGAGATGGAAATGTAACAGAACTCCCTTCCTCCTTTCAAATGAGATGATAAAGTGAAAGCTAATCATTCAACAATGGAAATTTCAGAACTCTGGCATTTTTTTTTTCTTTTTTTCCCTGAAGCTGCAGTTCTTTCGTATGACTTAAATTTGACCAACCATGCTAATGTTTATAATTTTGCTTTTGGGACTTACACAGATATTACATGAATGTGCACYGTAGATATCAGGGTAATGTAAACTGAGAATTATGAGGAGTTTATTGAATAAAGTTTTCCCTTTTTATTTTCATGGAATTGCATTACAAATAGCAAACTTCTAGCTTTAGTAATCACAAGAGCTTATAGGAAGAGTGAATATTATTAAATTTCTTAGATAATTACTCATTTGCCTCTTTTTTATTATATAAATCAAAGCTAAGCCCAGGCATCTGCCTTTTCTTAGTTAAGCTCAAATCTTAATTTGAAATAGCATGCATTTGTTTTACAGCAATTGCATCTTTCTTCACTCTGTTGTTTACCAAAAAATAAAAAAAATCAGATGTTATTAGTACTGTTAAAATGTTCTAAAAGCTTTTGGGAAGCAGATACCTGTTTATAAATGTGACATTTCTCATACTGCTAAAATAATGGAAAAGCAAGTCATGATGCTTTTACTTTATGAGCACTTATGGCAGCCCACAAATAATAATTTGTATTAATAAGTTATATAATGTTTCTCAACATGTGTCCTGGCCTGCAACTATTATGTGAATAAACACAGATAATCAGTTTAATGTGCTTTAGAGTGAGACRAGCAGTGAATACCAATATAGAGATAACAGGAAAAAAAGGAGTCTTTTCTTCATTTTCTTCCTGGTAGGATGAGCCTGGGCATCTGTCTGTGGACTATTCCCTTAATGARTCTTGATTGAAAAATTTTCTGAAAAGCCATTTTTCATTTTAATTTTTTAAAGAAAAAAATGGCATCACGTAGTTCTAAGAGAAAACAGACTTTTTTTGCTATTTTTCTTAAAGAATCCAATGTCTACTTTATTTAACCGATAGCTTTAACGTCAGTTTTCAAACCGAGCCATTTTACTGAAACTTAAGAGTGTTTAATAAACAGTGATTAGACTTTGACTTTCAGCAGAAATTGACTCATTTATGGTCAACAGCAAAAAACAAAAAAGCTTCAATTTTGGAGAGTGTTCTTTCTTTATACTGTCTTGAAAATTTCTCCTCAAMCTTCTCTCCTTGTTTGTTTGCGGTCCTCTCTTACTTTCTAGTCTGGGATATACACTATACATACATACATACATATATACCCACATATACACATACCCACTTTATATATGTATATACACACCTTTCCAAAATATGCTTCATGCTTACCCTGTCTTCAGAATTGTTGTATCATTGTACTTCAAAATGAGCTTTGACTGGGCTGACTGAAGAAAGAGAGCAACTAAGAAGGGAAGCTGTTACTTGAAACGAGTTTACATTTTTTTAAAAAATTAAACCTCTGACTTAATCTTTGCCTCCTTACCTTGACCATTCCATATTTAATTTAGTAGATAATGCATGCATAAACATCAGGAACAGAATCTGGCAAGTACTGCAGTGATTTCTCTTTCGTAGAGTAAAGTGAAGTTACCCTGCAGTGTGCAGAATTTTTGGATTATTTGAATGGATAGATGTAGTCTGAATTTCTAGATCTCAGATAGGAAAAACCCATATACTTCTAAGCATGTCAGAAATAAAAATATTCCTTTAATTATCACCTGTGAGCCATTGAAAAGCTGTAGATCAAATTCTAAGCTGTTTATTTYAAATACATTTCATTAGATGTTGTAGTCTTGCAGAGCTACATAAAAACAGAGAAATGAGAAATGGAAAGACCAATTAGGTCACCTAGCCTGTCCCTCAGGGGGTCAGTAAAGGATTGTTCCCTACAGTGTATAATAATCGTTTTATCTAATTATACAACTCCTAAGAAAGACCAATCAATGCAATCTCTCAATTAACTGAGCCTTCCATGACTCTTTTTCAATAAATASGGCTGTTTGGGATAGTAAATGAGGGCTCTATTATAGGTGAGGGGAAAAATGAAACCTATGTGCAGTAAGCAACGATTTTTAAGCAAACTCATGACAAAGGAACGGGCTCTTTTCCCATGTTTTATAGGCGCCAGGGTAGGGTTGCATGAAGTACTGCAGCATGGAATAGTTAAATGTGTTAGGGTAAAGGGTTTTGAGGTAAGTAGGCAATTGTGGTTTAGCATTTTCTTTCCATCCATCAATTGCATTTTGCAAATTGTGTATCTGAGGACAGGAACCCTTAGTTCTGGACAGTTTGATTTTTTTTTTCTTTTTTTTTTAGCCTCGCCAAGCTGTCACTTGTCACAAAACTTTCATATCTCAATATATACTTCTAGTAAATATTTCACAGTAGATTAGGAGCCAGTATGAATTAGGTAAGCACACTTTGTGCCCATCACAAATCACCTTTTGTCCTAGCACAAGGTCTTATTAACCGTTCTGTTGACTCATTGGTTTCCAGCTGAGCTATACTCTGGCCTGCCTATATTTCAGTTGGCAGCTTTGATTTCCTCTACTTTTATTCCATCCTGAATATTTGCTTCCCAGTTAAATGCCAGTGTGGAGAACCTTTGTTAACTTTATTGTCCAAGACCGAAATATATGTGTCAGCCTGGATCTGCTTATTTGCAGCTGAGATGCTGTTCAGCTTGCAGATATCTCTTTCTCACTGCTCTTGCTTGTRCTTTTCTGATGTTGGATGTCACTTTAACCTACTCTCTTGCTTTACTAAAGGTGTTACTTTTGAAGGTGCTGTTTGGTGAAGTTTTCTCATCTAATCAGATCTTTCTTCTTGATTGCTTTCCCTTTGAGCATGAGCTCTGCTGAGAGAAAGTTTATCAGCAATCTGGACTGATAATCTTTATCCCAAGTCCTTTAGTATACCTGTATGTTCTTTCCTACTATCTTAAGTGGGAATTTTGTCTAAGTAAAGACAAAAGGATCATTCCTTCAGTGTTTACRTTTCTACAATGAATTGTCTTTGCTTCATATATGTATATATACATATATATATACACACACACCCATACGTGTGTGCGTGTGTATCCTACTAAAATTATATATATATATATGTGTGTGTATATATATATCCTTTTGTGCAACATTATAAAGATCATTAGGATATATACATACAGATATTATATATATGTATATATACATATATATACACACACCCCCATACGTGTGTGCATGTGTATCCTACTAAAATTATATATATATATATATGTGTGTATATATATCCTTTTGTGCAACATTATAAAGATCATTAGGATATATACATACATATATATATATATATATGTAGCTTTACAAACTGTAGTAAAAGTCCTGGTAATACTTACCATATGGAATCTCATGAGACCCTTTGCTCCTGGCAACTGATGCTATACCTGCTTCTGRGAGCTTTAATCTGTGTGTTCACCTTTTATCTGTTTGCTTGCTTGCCCATGAAAAGATTAGCCCGTGTAATCGTTTACACTCTATACRTTGTATGTAGATGGCTGAAGAATTCCTGGCCGTCTGGCAAGGATGGGGCATGTCAATTGCTGCTGAATGAAAGCTGGACTTGCATTTCACTTTCAAGGTCAGTGTTAGGGATACTTCACAAACGAGGAATGCAATATTTAGGTGCCTCTCCCTCCTTCTTAGAATCATAGAATCAGTAAGGTTGGAAGGGACCTCTGGAGATCATCTAGTCCAACCTCCCTACTCAGCAAGGTCACCTACAGCAAGGTAGACAGGATTGGGTCCAGGCGGGCCTTGAAGATCTCCRGAGAAGGAGACTCCACAACCTCTCTGGGCAACCTGTGCCAGTGCTCCGTCACTCTCACAGGGAAGAAATTCCCCCTCTCGCTCAGGCCGAACTTCCTGTGCTTCAGTTTCTGCACGTTGCCTCTTGTCCTGTCACACAGGATGACTGAAAAGAGTTTGTCCTCATCCCCTTGACACCCTTCCTTCAGGTACAGTGTCAAAAGCCTTGCTGAAGTCAAGGTGCACAACGTCCACTGCTCTCCTCCCATCTACCCAGCCAGTCACTCCATCACAGAAGGCTATCAGATTGGTTAAGCAGGATTTCTCCTTGGTGAATCCATGCTGGCTACTCCTGATCACCTTCTTTTTCTCYGTATGCCTGGAGATGACACCCAGAATGAGCTGTTCCATCACCTTTCYGGGGATGGAGGTGAGGCTGACTGGCCTAKARTTGCYTGGGTCCTCCTYCTTGCCCTTCTTGAAGACTGGAGTGACAYTGRCTTTCTTCCAGTCCTCAGGCACCTCTCCAGTTCTCCAGGACCTTTCARAGATGATGGAGAGCGGCTTGGCAACAACATCCACCAGCTCCCTCAGTACCTGTGGGTGCATCCCATCCGGGCCCATGGATTTGTGGATGTCTACCCTGCCCAGAAGGTCTCTAATCCTATCCTCAAAGATTCTGAAGAYTGTGCGATCGAACAGGGTTGTTAATGTTCTGGATTTGTCAATGGTGGATCTGCGGCAACTAGTTGCCACTGCTGCCATCATCTATCAACACTAGTTGTGGCAACTGCCTGCTACATTTTGATTGAGAGATTCTAGGTTAAATAGAAAAACAGAAAAGTAGATATCTGCTGCTACTTCTTGGCCTATAGAATAGGGTTGTGGTTAATCAAAAAAGAAAGGAATCTGACCGGGAATTCTCAATTATAAGTGAATGTCGGAGATGCTAATCTGGCTGATGAAACTTAGAATAGCCTTCAGGCTTATTTATGCTGCAAGCCTCAAACAGGTATTTTGGAATTCTGGATGGGTTAAACTTCATTAAATCTTAGAGAGTTGCACCACCTGAAGACTAAGGGTTGTGAGTGTCTCGTTTCCAGTCTTCACAGGATTTTCTTCTTTTCCTATGCAATATTACCAGGCAAGTTTAAGAGCTTCTTTTTTCTAAGCATGTTAGTTTAACAGATTTTTAAAATTAGCAGTTACTGTTGACTGAGAATAGCTAAATCATGTACTTTGCCTTTTTTCTTCTGGCTGCTTAAATTTGGGGATAGTTATAATATGATTTAATTGATATAGTTTCTTTGCTTAAGCCTATACTAGTTAATTAAATAGTGCCAGAGAATGTTTCTGGGTACTGGAACAGAGTGATCTTTGCTGTTAAACTGTTAGTGTAGTCATTGGTATGGTTTACAAATAGCACTCTCAAAAAATTTGAAGACATCACTCAGGAAGTAGCGTGGGCCAGAGACCGTTCCCAGCTGGCAAATTAAATGTGGTCACCCTGTTTTGGATGCTATCAGCACCTGATAGTATGCTAGATGGGCCAGCTGGCCTTGGAGACATGTATGGTTCTGGACATACTCAGTGTACATGTATGTGTGTAGTCTTTATGTTGCATTCGTAGTGGAATAAGAGTAGTCTGTATGTACCAAAGCAAATACTAGGGAGAATGTTCTTCATGAATTTGGGAGCATTTATTTTTCACRTGGATAATAATTTTTGTCTATGACCATAGTTTCTTCCTTTGAGTTCCTGTTGGGTGAAATCCTGACATGTGCCAATAAATCTATCCTATTTCCTTTTCTAATTAAGTACAAGTTACTGTATGGTTCTTGGCTGCTGTAACTGAATTCGTTAATATATTTTTAAGTGGGCCTATAATCTGTAGGATTAAGATGTCAAGCACATTCACAAATGCTCTTTTTCTGGTTGACAGTTTCATTGTCAGTAAAATTATTGTTTGCTATGGCCTTTTGGAATGAGTGGCAAGGGTCAATTTAAAGAGTGGGATTTGAACTGCATGAGTGATAAAACAATTATTTCCTCAAAGCCTCATTATATTTCCATCATAGCACTGAGTTTTCATAAATTATGTAAATTTCATATTGAGCATGTGAATTACATGTCAGTCAGTTGCTCACATTTTTAGATACGAAGAGATACAGTATGGTGTACTATAATACTCATTTGCTTTACAGATGATAACCTTTCTCCTGCAGTAGCCTTTTACCTATTGCACTTTTAAGTGATCTGCAAGTCCTTGATATGATTCATGGACTGATGAGATCAAAATTAATAGCAAAAATGCAGTAATCATATTGGTCAGAACTCTATTATTCTTCATCCAAACCAGAAGAAATRTCTCCAGTACACAAATAACTGTGGCATACTATCTGTAGAGAAAACAGCATAGCAAGGAGATCTTTGTTGACTTGAATGTATTTTATGATAAAGTGTGTGGTCATTATTTGCACGGATCATTTGAGATCTATGTTAAAACTTAATTTTTTGCTACTAAAGCGTATCCAATTTACTGTTAAGAGAAAAGTTCAGAAATGAAGAAATTGCACAGAAGTCCATGTGCAAAGAAAGACTATTTGGATTTTACAGTATTGCTCCACTTTAAGCAACTTGATTAGCTGGTAAAATATTAGTTATGCTAGATTATAAGAATGGAGACTGTTCTGCTAATTAAGAGCTTTAGTTAGGCGGATCTGTTCAGCTGTGGCTTGTAGATATGTCTTAATTTCACAGAGACTGTTGCTAAATGTCAAAAGATTCTGAAGCTGCTTTTGTAAAGGGTCTGGTTTCCATATTCTTTAGGATATGGATCTTTTTAAAGCTATAGACTTTTTGTTTGTTTCTGTTTAATTACAGCATTACAAGAAAGAAGAAAAATATCAGTGAAAGATGGTGCTTTGTTAACTTTAGAGAAGAAAAATGGACTGTTTATGAAATAAAGCTAATCAACCAAACAATTAAAGAAAAATATACACTGAAACGGGAGAAGTATGTGAATAAGTGTTGATAAAAATCAGAAACTCTCTAAAGACTGGAAATTAGCTATCGACAGGAAGGACAAAATGAAATACAAGGGGGACAGAACACAATGCATGATATTAAGTATATCTCGGTAGATACAGGCATGCCTTCCCTTCCCTTGAAGAAAACATTTTTCAGCAGTGCTCTCATCCTCAAACATTTTCCCTACAAGAAGCAGGAAAATTAGTTTAAGCGTGGCTTTGAGTACTGGAAGTATGAAATGAGCGGAAAGGTAGTAAAAATGCCTGACTGGAATTCTCGTTGGGAAAGTCCTGCATTCCACATACCAACGGCACTGACTAATGCATGTATAATTCTTTCCAGTCTCTGGAGTACGTATTTGTAAGTTAAACAAATAAATTTATATTTGCTTTAAAAGTTATGGTTTATAATTTGCAAAATCTCCAGAGCACCTTGAAATAAAACTGTTTTGTTGAATGAATAGAAATACTTACTAGAAGGAATTAATGATGAGAAATCCCACAAAAGTAAAAGTATAAAATACATCCTTATAAAATAGGAGGCAGCACTTACCCCCACTTGAATCCTTTTTGAAGTTTAAAGAGTCCACCATTTATTTATTTATTTTTTTCCCAACAATTTGCAAAATCTGAGTCCAGCTGCTGGTGCAGGTGTGAGGAAATGTAGTCTTGTATTACTTCTAGTCCAAACAGAAACAGAAAGTAGACAAAGATTTATGAGACCCCCCTTGAATTCTGTCTTTACTCTGGAGATGGAAGTAGTACTGCCTTTCCTYTAAGTTCCAGAATATGGGATCCATTGATTATAAAGGATAAATTCCCTTTTTTAAAGTGAAAAAAAAAATTAAGCTGTTTCAGAAATTGAGCTAAAAAATTTTTTTTAATCAAAACTGGGACAGAACTCCAGAGCTTTTTGTTTTTTGTTCTTAAGAAAAAAAACAACCCTGCTTATTTTCAGCTTGAACAAAACCACCTTATTGATTGGAGATTGTCAGTTTCACTGATTTAAAAATAAGAAAAATTACAGTGAGGCAGAAAATATTTCCACAATACACAGTCAATGGAGGTTATGTGGTACAAGCTGTGAAAACTGAGCAGAGTGCAGTTCTAGTTARTAAGTGTGAATTGTTAGTTTTTTTTTTTTTTTTTTTTTTTTTTTTTAACATTTTAAATGATACTAACTCTAATTAGGGAGCTTCCTTTGAACCTATCCTAACAGCTAGGAGAAAGACCGTTTTTACCGTACAAAAATATTGTGCAGAGTTAGTCCTGATAGTTAGGTCTAGTATTTCCACAGCCTGGTTGGGAATATTCCCATACTGTACATACTTGTACAGCCATGCTCAAGTAGTATTTCTGAAATGAAAAAAACCTCAACACTTTATTTTATGTTAATTTGAACATTCTATTTTCCTCACTTTTCTTTCCTAATGTTTTTAAGTAGTATGATTAAAAGAATGTTTTCTTTTGCTTACGTCATCTTTTTTCTAGTGGAAAAGTCTTGTGATAAATATAGTTTGACTTGATGTAGTCTGTAGCCTTCAAGTTACAGAAATCAGAGAATGTGAACCCTAAAGAAGTCAGAAGTCATGAAGTGTAGTGGTGTAGCGATTTTAATACTAAATGAACAAACACCTTTTTTAGTTAAGATTTTCCACCAAAGTGTAATTTGGAAGATAGGGATAGAAGCAGAAAGGGGAGAAAACACAGAAGATGAGTAAAAGAAAAAAAAATATTTTCTTGAAATATAGAATTTAATCTGTTTGAAAAAGTCAGGTGAAGGAGACTATGGATTAATATTGTAATAACGGGCTTTATCCAACAATATTAAAGTCAAAAAGAAGATGCCTGGAAAAGAAAGATTTAGTGAGAGTACATAAACTGTCAAGTAGTCAATGCAAAAGAGCAGAAGTTAGAGACAAATAGATCTGGCAAGCTTGGAAAACCTTTTGTGGCAAAGTTGTGTGCAAAACTTGTTAGAAYGGGAACCAGCAGAATTCGTACTGGTAGTGGCCAAACTGTTTAGCAAGCATTATTAATTCTACTGATGGAGAGCTTGTCCATGGTTCGCAATGGGAAAAATATATTTTTGATTTATTGTGAGCTTAAAATATATTTGGAGGCATATTGTTGGAATTTTTCAGGAGGTCACTTGTACGTTGTGTTAAGTTAATAGCATTAAGGTTCTGTAGTCTGATGTTTTAGTTAGGAAAGAGCAAATTGATTGACAAATATAAAACAAAAAAATACTGATAAGCCCTCTTCCTGTRATATGTAGACTTTCATATATTTGAATTTATAATTTTAAATGGCAGTGACTCATCTTCATTAAATTTGTTTACAATAATTATAGAAGGTCTATCATAATAACCATTAAAGCAGATCCATTTGTATGTGTTCTCATGTCTCCCTCCCTCCCAGAATTTTTATTCCAGCCACGAGTGCTTGTGTTTCTTAGTTGTACATCTGGTACAGCGTTTCTGACAGCCACATCACTCYGCAGGGACTGAATGTGCCATCTGTATGACAGTCTCAGTATCTAATGGTTTAAGAGCTGGAGACTCATAACCATCTGAAAAACTACAGTTTCCAGGATGCTAAGTTGTTGGCCTCTGATCCGCATTTTACCAGCGAAGTACACATTGCACAGCCTCAGCGCTGTGTGATTCCTTCAGTGCATAGGGGAAAGGAGGAACCTCTGACTTCAGCATCCAGGATGCCCTTATTATGACTAGCTGGAGGCAAAAGTAAAAGAGAGGATTCAGAAAACTTTGCTAAATAGGATCCCAAGAGGTACTCATCCCCTTAGCAGAAGAGCTGATTATAATAGAAAAGTAATGTAAAATCATCCTGTGAAAGGAACAGTGTACAAACAGATGTTTAGCACTATCTATAAAACATGCAAGTGTTGCCTTAAGCTATAGTAGTTAAGGGGATGAACCAACATTTCCCAAAATATAAAATGTTAGGTTCCAAGTGAAAGTCACAGTAAAATATGCATTAGTAGAAATTTTTTACTCCTGCAGTCAAGACTTATGCAAGACTTCCACTTGTCTGGACTTCAATGGGATAATGAAGCACTGAGGAAATAGAACCACATAATAAGTCAAACTGACCTGCTGAAACAGCATGGGAAGGATTTTCTACATAAATCTAATCCCCTTTGTGTAGGACAAGGAGAAAATGTCATTTATGAAGCTCTAGTCTGATATGGGGGAAAATATTGGTTGGTTAGTAGACCAGGCTAATTGAGTTCTTGCCTGAAGAAGAAAGTGCTTGCTGGAAGGTAGGAAGCGTTCAGATGGCCTTTGAGTTTTTTGCTTGTTTTTCTTCTCTTGAATTCCTGCTGTTCATTAAGACCCAGTTTGTATTCATTGCTTGCATTAAGGTTTATAGATATATAATTGCTCAAAAAAAGGCATATGCTGAAAATACCCATAATTTATGACTTTTTCTTAACATTCAAGATAAAACCTTTTAATGTCAATAATGCAGTTTACAGAGAAGCAGTCCTGGAGCTTCCCTGCCCCCCTCCCCCCGTGACCCTGCCTGTGGCTAATTTTCTCCTTCAGTTTCTTTGGGCAATAAAACAAGGAACATTTCTTTTAATAATGTATGGCTCAGATGCTTGTGACTTTGTTCCATAGAGAGCAATTTACAAATAGTAATAGAACTGACTGATAAATGTATTTCTCCACAGTACATGCCAGCTAGTGGAAAAGTTTTCAAAGTGACGATTTGCTAGTCACCACTATTATTATGAGCCGTTGTGTGGGTATTCGTAATGTAAGAAAAACAGAAAAATAAAAATGGAATTGAAGTTGGGATTTTCAATGTAGATGTTGTCAGTCCAGGTTTTAAATATTATAATTCAGTATAAACATGAAGAGTTTTAGAGCCTATATCAGATTTTGCTTACACTAAAGTAAATCTATTTAGGGAATTACATACTGTAACATTTGTGTGGGTAAACAGATTTGAATCTAACTACTGATGCTAGGTCTTCATTAAAATTTTGTATTAGCATAATGACTCTAGTTACCATTTGTCTAGCTTATTTGTTTTCTTTCTCTGTCACTGTGCCAGACTGGTTTTCCTTCTTTGGATATAGGTTTTTTGGGGCAATGATCAAAAGGGTTTTCAAAAGCAGTCAGTGATTTTGAGTGCCTTGCTGTTTTTGGCATAAAATTCAAGATGCCTTGAAGGGACAAGACACTTGGTGTTCAGTGTTTAATCTGGATTTAGGGCTTCTTCAAACTTTCTTGAAGTGGACATCTGAAAACAAAATCATGGTAAGCCACAAGTCAGATTTGAAAGTCTTTTCTTTTTCTTCTTGACAGTTTGTACATTTGGAAAACACTGAGCTCACCAGAGGCACTACTGGAAACAAAAGTCATAAGTAATAACCAGATCCATTTAATCTCCTTGCTTAGAAGGACCTTGTAAAGGCAAAGGCTTGAAAGTGATCAGGAGTAGCCAGCGTGGATTCACCAAGGGGAAATCCTGCTTAACCAGCCTGATAGCCTTCTATGGTGGAATGACTGGCTGGGTGGATGAGGGGAGAGCAGTGGACGTTGTGCGCCTTGACTTCAGCAAGGCTTTTGACACTGTCTCCCATAACAGCCTCCTACATAAGCTCAGGAAGTGTGGGTTAGATGAGTGCACAGTGAGGTGGCTTGAGAACTGGCTGAAAGGCAGAGCTCAGAGGGTCGTCATCAGTGGTGTGGAGTCCAGCTGGAGGCCTGTGGCTAGTGGCATCCCCCAGGGCTCAGTACTGGGTCCCATCCTGTTCAACTTCTTCATCARYGACCTGGATGAGGGGACAGAGTGCCTCCTCAGCAAGTTTGCGGATGCTACCAAGCTGGGAGGAGTGGCTGAGACACCAGACTTTCAGAGAGACCTGTCCGGGCTGGAGAGCTGGGCAGAGAGGAACCTCATGAGGTTCAACAAGGGCAAGTGCAGGGTCCTGCACCTAGGGCGAAATAACCCTAGGCACTAGGACAGGCTGGGGGCTGACCTGCTGGAGAGCGGCTCTGCAGAGAAGGACCACGTGACAGGACAAGAGGCAATGGGCAGAAACTGAAGCACAGGCAGTTCTGCCTGAGCGTGAGGGGGAATTTCTTCCCTGCGAGAGTGACAGAGCACTGGCACAGGTTGCCCAGGGAGGCTGTGGAGTCTCCTTCTCTGGARATGTTCAAGGCCTGCCTGGACTCAACCCTGTCTACCATGCTGTAGGTGACCCTGCTGAGTGGGGAGGTTGGACTAGATGATCTCCAGAGGTCCCTTCCAACCTTGCTGATTCTATGAAACAGACATTTCTGCAGTGACAAATACCCGTGCTGCTGCTCTGAGTTCTACCTTCTTTCTTTCTTTGCTTTTTCTAAATTGAAGGACAAATGTGTTTTATACTGGGGGAGGGGAGATCTTTCCCTTGGGAATGAACCACCTTTCTCATCGGAAGTTTATTGTAGCTCTCCCATGTCATTTGCACTTGAATTGTCATCCAAAGGAACTGGAGCCATAGAGGTTTAGCTGTTACTGGAGAAATGAAATTGCTGCGTTGGCTGAGCACAGACAGAACTGTTCATTCACCTTCTTAAGGTGAAGGACAGTTTAGAAGTCATGGTCTGACTGTCTTTCTGCTACGCGTATAAAGTGTCAGTATGTCATGTAGCTTTTTGCAAATGTAGAAAGGCTGGCTTTTATAATGGCAGGAGTAGAAGGAAAATGATTTACCTTGTAATTTGATGAGGTTAATATTAGCATGAATGCACTTTGATTAGTTTAGACTAGGAGAAGATATGAGGTTATCTGACTACAAGAAAAATTTTGTTAACCTTCTAGTGCAGGATAGCCAATAATAACGAAGTGACAGAAAGATGACAGAGTCACGGAATAGATTGCTTTTGATCCCTGACATCATCTCAGCATCCGAGGAGAGTTTTATCATCAACACAATGGCATTGATTTTGATACAGAAAGATTACACATAATTTATCAGTGCTAATAGCACACTGTCAAGCAAGGCATTTACTTAATGTAAAGGTGGTCTAGGGCTGACTGAGTTGATGCCACACTGGAAGCAATATAGAATTGCCAGCGCAGCATCGGAACTGACAGAGGTAGCTTCAAATGCAGGACTGCACTAAGCTGCCTCCAAGCCTTGATCTAGCACGTGTCAAGGGCAGTGCATTTTTCTAGGTAGATATATTTTCTCTCTTGGATTTATCTGGCTCCTCTTTGATTTGGTGCTGTATCATTGTGCCATAGACATGGAATATTCAAGGAATATTCAGACTGCAAAACATCAGAAAAATCCAAGACCGTAAGACCATTCCTGATATTTCAGTAAGAAAACCCTAGTGATCAGGTGTGTTTTGACTCGCCGGTGTGTCAAATGTGCTGTGAAAACATACTGAGCTTTATGGTGCCACAAAAGTAGCTTTGCTTAAGGCGTGATGGTTGCTACAGCACTTACTGAAGTTAAAGTGGAAACWTTTTTTCTTCTGCTGTACCCTACTAGGGTTTTGCAGCACACTGGTTTTGCTTGTTTGTGTTATTTTCATTTCAACAGAGAGCCAGACTATGTTCATTTCGTTGGTGACAATGCTCTCTAATCGATGAACCTGGGGAAAAGATGTTGTTCTACAGCTGTTAGCTATATGGGTTGCTGTTGTGTTTGTTGTTGGCCAGCTCATAGTTAAAACAGTGAAGCAGGAGATCTAGAAAATGATAAATAAATGGGTAGTATCCCTCATTTGGTACCAGAACTTGAGCTAGTAGATTTTTTTTAAGCATGGAAATGTAGCTGCTAGGACAAATGCAATCTTTGTTTTCTCCTTTTTCTCACTTCAATCTTCCTACTAGATTTTTCTTAGCTATCAGATSATTACTGAAGTACTTCACTGGTAACTTTATGGCAGACAACTGGATGCTAGGATGTTCCCAAGATAAGGCTTGATAATGTGAACTAGGAAAGAATTTTATGGAGATTTGCTTCTCTGTGAGGTCAACAGGTTTCTATTACTCTTRCACAGAAAAAACAAGCTCAGAGTGTTTTCTCTCTGTGACCAAAGTGCAAATGAGGTGAGGAAATAAGTATTCATTGTCYTGCAAAGCCCTTATGTTGGTGTAGAAAATAGATAAAATTATAACAAACTCCAGCTAGCGTGCTGGTCATACTTGAGGTGAGGTTTCTGGAGGCTGGATGAGGGAAGAGGCAGGAAAAGTCCACTACAAGATAACAGTTTCTGCAGCCCRCTTTCTGGAGTGGATGACTGGCACGGGTAAAAGCAGCTGATCTCAAGTTATCTAAAACCTAGCTTCTGGATGCTTTTGGGAGTATCCAGAGAGATGTGGGAAGAGATAGAAGAATGGACGCGGCATGACTGTATAAGAGAAACCACAARTAGTACTTTATTTTATTTTTCTTCGTACAAGCAATCAATTCAGATTGATCTTACCCTTTCCGTGATGTGTCTGCATGTCATTTTGTACRATCCGCATTAGTAATGGAAAGGGTTACCTATGAAATTGTTCTCCTAATTCTTTATATCCCCACTGTTTCCTGGGAATGGTTGAAATAATTGCTACATTTTCAAAAAAGTTTTTCATTCATGTTACTTGAGATCAGCAATAAGTCTAGCCCTTTGTATTTGGTTAACCAAAAAGTTTTCCAGTCACATTTGACCTTCAGCTCTGAGGATCATAATAAACCCTTTTGGAACTAGCACTTCAGTGTCAATCTCTTGCTAGGAACTTTATTCTTTTCTTCAAAAAGTATTAACTTGCAAGTTGTTCAGCATCAGCTTGCAAGTGTTACAAGGATCACATGTAGAAAGCCATACCCAAGAAAGAAGCAAAAAGGAATAGTTGTTTTGGGAGGGTAAAAGAGAAGGTAATGTAAAATCTGGAACCAATTTCTTTGATTTCAGTATGCAATTAATTTTATCTTGAATATTAATAGAGCTGGAATATTTTTCTTTTTTGTATAGACAAGGGTCAGACATTCTGAGTTAAGGTGCTGGCACATTTACTCTGTTAGTTTTTCAGAATAGTTTGTGTGTATCTCTAAATTCACCTCCTACACCCACTAAACTTAATCACAAAACTCTTGTGAGGATTTGATTTCCCRTGCAATATCCCATTGATATATATGTGAACAGGAGGAGATCACACACGTCATTTTCAGGATGGAAGCATTATTATTAGAAGCATTATGTAAAGGTTTAGAAGAGTCAGAATTTTTAAGTCTTGTGTTTGCAGGAATATTTGTTGAGAGTGCTTTTTTTATTTTTTTGAACTCTTGTGGTCTTTTAAATCTTCCTTTAGGCCAAAATTTTTCATGAAAAAGATTTGTCAGAAAAAACAACAGAACTAACAAACTAACAAACCTTTATGAGTGTTTTTTTTTTTTTTTTTTTTTTTTTTGAAAAGTCACACAGTTAACTTAATCTTCTACTG
>NW_028185495.1:2474203-2475510 GCF_003343005.1 Rhea americana | reverse complement strand
AAGTTCTCTTTGAGGAATGCTGGATGCCAAAACAATAGGTCTAACATACTGATTTGATACCAGCTAGCACCCTGCCAGTAACCTTTGTGTGACTTCTATTGGACTCTCTCACTATCTCAGGAAGGTAAATCTTGAGGGGCAAACAGTTGATGATCAATGATATGAGATGCAATCCATGAAAACGCGGAGTCAAGAGGAGCTTTAATGCAAGTGGTAGAATAGCCAAATCTGAATTTCTAGCTTAGAACCAAGTGTTTTTATGTTTGCAATGTTTAAATTTAGGGGCATTACAGTTCCTAGATTGTTACTTTATTATACAGTCCCTGAGTTGTCCCTGATACGTTAATGATGAGACTACGAAAAAACACAAACTGTACAAATCAGTGGAACTACATTAAGGATGAATTTGGTCCCCTTCAAATTATGTTCACGAAGTTTTCTTTGTTCCTGTCTAAATGCTAGTTGCTGGACCTTTATCTTGTTCTCCAGAAGCTTGCTAGAGAAGGTGGACTTACGTGGATAGAAAACCTAGACTGAAGTAAATATTCTTTCTTGGCTGGGAGGGAGAAGGGGGAGGGAAAGAAGAAAATAAATTACTCATAAAGCCCTCAAATCAGTTTTCAAGCATTGTTAGCTCTTGTTTTCCTTCTCTACCTTCAGGACTCATTGCTTTCTCCTAAAACACTGACTAACGATGACACAYACCGAGTTGAAGAGTTGGAATAGACAGGAAAAAGAGGAGGGCTCACAAACAAACTAGGGAAGCTCTTTTATGTTCCTGTTATTAAAACCGTACATATAACCATTAGTAAATGAATGAAATATCGGCATCCGTTGCTGATTTAATCTGCCAGGAAAARATTTAAAACTCTTCTATGTTTGTATGGTGTAAGTGAATTGCTACAAACTGCAGCTGACTCATAGGATGATCCGCTCGAGAGCGCAGARTCTGAATTGTTCATAAATTTGATGCTGGAAAATCACAATAAGGCTTCCCCAACTATTTCATTCCCAGAGTTGCCCCTTAAGGAACATTTTATTTTGTAGTAGAAGAAGGGAGATATCAAGATGACCTATCAAAATGTTGTCTTGTGTGCCTGTCCCGATGCTTGCGGWAACCTGGCAGAAAATGACACCTACTACAAATACAAGGTTTGCGTATCAGAAGCTATGGCAGGAAGAACAGAACTTCCCTTGTGATTGCGTGATATGTTCTTTATAAAGAACATGTCATGGCCAAGTGCCCAAAATGCAATGGGCAGTAGGCAGCAAATTAATTAGTTATCTGTTTTTTTTTTTTTTTTTTT
>NW_028185495.1:2303883-2473247 GCF_003343005.1 Rhea americana | reverse complement strand
TTTTTCTTTCATGTATAAAGACAATTAATAGTTTACTGTTCCAACTCTTTTGGCCTGGGACAGTGTTCAAGTTCTTGCACAGTTTCTGAATGTGAATAGAAACTATAGTTTCTATAGTGCTCATTAGAATAAAGAGCAAGGGGCAAGCCAATATAGCTAGATTCTGCATCTAAAGTCTCTGGCATAATTAGTTTCCTTGATAACATCGTATCCCAAATAATAGTACATATCTGCAGGTCAATGCGTGTAAAAGAAAATGCACAAAATAATTGACACGTTGGAGTACCAAATCCTCTGCTTGTCATAGTTTTACATCATAGTTTTAATGCATAGTTTTAATGTGATTTCCCAATTCCAATTATTAACCTATCAATGTCAGAAGCTGTCATTAACAGGAGATGGTACATAAAACAATAGAAAATATGGCAAAGAAATAAATGTATTTTATAAATAGAAAAATAGTGGAAAAAATGTAAAGAATGAAATTTGATTTTTGAGGAAGACAGATGAAAAACAAAAGTATTGTAAAACATTGACAATTATGTTGTTATTGATAGAGTGGCACTCTCATATGCCGAGAAGGTTTTTTAGATCCTTTTGGAGGTCGCGTTGTCATTTATTTATACAACTGCAAGGGCGAGGCAGGAGGGAAATTCAYCGCAGGTGCCTTTCTGAGAGGGTGTCAAATAAGGAAGCAAGATTCAGCAATAATCACAGCATGGTCCCCCTTCATCCTGTGCCCAACCTGTTCCCCGTTGATGCYGGAGCTCCAGGGGCGGTGAGCAGGTGACAGCTCTGCAATTGCCTCGTGCTGCTGACACTGTGATCAGTCATGCACGGTCCCTAATGAATTCATTGCCTGGAGAAAGCCGTGTTCATCCAATTCTTTCTGAGCTCTTCATGCTGAGGTCGTCACGTAGCATCTCTACTTGCACGTTGTGGTTGTAGATAGAAGGCATGGTATGGATGGACACATGGAGGTACCTTATGGCTCAGTGCTTATGATTTATATACCAATATTTTCTATCATCAATAAAACATTAACCAACAGCTACAAATATGTCAAGAAGTCTAGGGCGTATGTAGTCTCCCTTTCCTTCAATAAATAGATAAAGCAGAATAATGCAAAATATGGTCAGTCGGGGCTATCTAAGCTTATAGGTTGGAAATAAAGTTGTATGAAATTGCACTAATAGGGATATTGAATATGGGATTATATATTTTAATATATGTTATATATTGAATAAGGGATATGAAGTGGTATTTATTGAACAATATCTATTGATGATGATGTGCAGTGGATATAGGGCTTCATTAGTATTCTGCTATGGAAGAGCTGGCTTTAACTCTGGAATTAAAATAAGAAAATGAAAAGACTTAGTCTGATAGGATTAAGAAGAAAATCCATACTAAAGATATCATACCAGCTTTATTGACGTACAAATCAGATCAAATTCAGAAATTAACTTGAGTAAGAATATTCCACTTTCACTTAATCATCTTTTGAAGCAAAGCTATCCTGGACAGCATAACCTACTAACAGTGAATTACAGCTCYAGGGCATCATTTTCAAAAATGAACCTTCACCTGGCTGCAGGGCCAAACAAAAGGCAAATTTTGTTTGTGTAAGTTTTTCTTTTCTTTCTTACTTTTTTTTTTTCTTAACTAAGCTGAAGGTACAGTTTCCTTTGTAGATTTACTCACTGAAAACAAAAGCAGCACAGGAAAGGAGACRTTTACCCTAGAGGCATTGTTACAGTGAGAGATTTTAGAGTAATAGAAAAAACATAGCTCTTCAGAACATCTACGTCCTGTTCAAAAGGAAAGTATTACATTAATGATTGGTTGTATACCCTGTGAGGAAGTGTTTGGGGATAAAGCAGCTAACCTAGCTAATAGCAAACAGATGTATTGAATTTCTTCTGTGATAGCTAACTGCTTAAAGCAGAAGGTGAAAACAACTTTTTCGCTACAGCTTTAGAATTTGTGAAGCTACATAGATGATTGCATTTGGTCTTGGTGGTTTTCTGACTCAGCTTATTGTATTACTTGGATCTAATGACACCCACTTTGGAAAAAAATAAAAGGAATCAATGTTAGTTTCATCTACGTTTGCATTTTGATTTGGAGCAGTAGCACAGTTTGAATTGAATCTCTTAGTCATTCCCACTTACTGAGTTTTGGTTCGGTTCACAGAATAGTTCTGGTGTGCATGAAACAGTTTTCTTTTAGAAAAAGTGAAACTGCAGACTCTGTTCCAGGTGTGCACCAGATGTGTTCCAACTTTTCACTCAAATTTGAGGATTTGAACCAGTGGCTGGTCTTTTGGACAGCACTGTAACACATATATGCTGTGTTATACCAGGAGAACAGACTGACTGCCATCCATAGAAAAGGCCCTGAATTATATTTAATGTAGATATGGGGGCCAAGCACCAGCTGCTTTTATCTGCTGATCAGCTTCTATTTCACTAAATTAATGTAGACATAACATAGATATATACCGTGATTACTAATGACACTTGTAGGCAATCAAGCAAATCAGGAAATGCATTGTAGCTTGAGGAACAGGTTAAGATTTCGTTCATCAATAACATCTGAAATGTTTTGGTATTTTAGACTATATGTCTAGGATGGGCAGATTGGGGCTCATAATTATAAAATGAATTTGGTCATARATCAGAAATGCAGCAATACAATCAAGTTTTACTGAATGTCCGGGGAACATCTTTAAAATGTCAGCATCGTTACTTTATAGACGGTGTAGAAGTTATGAGTCCATGGAAAACTCACTACCAGATTTTAGGTAGCATTTTAGGCTTAGAATTACCAGTCCTGGAGAATAAAAGACTATTTCTCCATCAAAGGACTCAATTTAGTTAGGAATTCTATAAAATTCCAATGGGCAACGACTGCCTGAATTTGGTGCTCTTGGGAATGAGCAGGTATTTTCAGTGTTTAAGGTATGAAAGCATTGGCCCTTTTGTCAGCCAATGTCAACTGTGGTTATGTTTTGCCTAGTGGATTGGGAAAAGAGGACTGAGACCACCAAATACATTTTATGTCAGATAGCAAGCAGCTGTCAGACGGTAACAATTTTGACCACTGCCAATAAATTTTTAAAGATTCCTGTGTGCTAAACTGTCTGATATTATTCATTTTTTTGAGCAAATCTAGTCTCACAAGTGGCTTCATTTCAGCCTTTCAGTAATAGTTCTATGTTAAAGTAGAGCTCTGTATTTTCATTAGCTTAGATCATACACGTTTTCAGGTTTTAATTTTCTTACGTGTGTCTTTATTTTGGAGAATGGATTGGAGTATAGCTGTGAAAGAAACTGTGATGAAAAAATACCATTTTTTTAAAACTCAAAAACTAGGACTCTTCTGATAAGTGCAATGAAGGACAATACAATGTCCTTATTTTTTTCTGCGCAGATTTCTTTTATGTTTTCAAGGAATAGCTTTAAGTACAGGGTACAGACTAGGGGGCAGATAGCTCTACCTTGTGAACTTAATATCAACAGGAGAAATAATAGTGGAGCCTTTCTGAAATGAAAAATGTTGTAATTTGTTCCACAGTAATGGAGAGAAATGTAAGATATGATTATGAYACAGCCTTCACAGATTGAATTAGTGACAGATTAATGAAGAGAAAAAGAAATGCATTGTGGGACTCATGAACCCATGACAGCTATGCGATCCTTTTTGGGAAGCTCACAAATGAAGTCTCCCTGTGAGACTAGAATAAGAGTGTGATTAGCTCAGCATTGCTTTTCTTCTCCCACTATAGACTTCAGTTTTAATAATAATTAAAGAATAATGCCTGAATCCCATCTGAATGGCTTTTAAGGTTTAACTTGCTGAAGCTATTCACAGAGCTGAACTTGTAAAGGAGACTGAACAGATCTGCACAACTAATCGTGGAATATTACACTGATACTTCATCTCCCACATCAATACCAATTAAATCTGCTCAGAGTATGTCCCATATAATTTTAATAGGGACAGAATTTTTAATCTGGTCAGGTATTTCTTAGTGTGTATGTAGGCACTTYTGCCAGCAACACTTGGAGGCTCGTTCAAGATTCTGACTGTCGAAAATTTCTGCAGGTGTTGTTTAGCTATCAGAATGGAAAATATCCTGTTCTTTGCTGGAGTGATTTTGTTTCGTTAACATAAATAAAAAATAAAGCATAACGACAACCTTGCTTAATGTATGTATGCAGAAATGCTTTTATAGGCATCTAATGATTGGCCGGAGATGGTAAGAAGGGCTCAGGGAATGAGAGCTGTTTAGAAGTGGTATCGGATTCCTTTCTGTGACAGGAGCATCAATGAAGCTGATTTTCCCAGCACAGTTTGGTACTTTACCTTCCAAGTCTAAGGAGATTGTTTAGGCACTGGTCTTCAAAGAAATTATGAACAAGTATTGGGAAATTAATGTTTATATTTCTACTTAGATGCTGACAACACAAAGATTTTGTGTGTGCAAAGGCAGAGGAAAATGACTGCATTAGAACACTTTGGAAGCAAGCAGATAAGATATGAGGCCAAAATATTTTGCTGGCAAAAGAAAATTCTAACCAACCAGTCACCAAATATTCTTGGTTGTTTTCAGTTAACAGCTGAAATGTTGCAAACTTGCCATACTGGTTCAGTGTTTACCAAATTTTTTTATTCCTACCAGGTAGAGGCACTAGCACAGCTGAGTGGAAGATGTGCTATCTCCATTCATTTCTTTTTTGTATCACAGGATGACCAGTAAGGCTGAAAAATAGTGTCAGGATTTTATACTTTTATTTGATGTAGTTGCTTGTCCAGTGGAAGCTAGGTAGAAAATAGTTCAAATTTTACAACGACCCCTGCACTTTTGCAACAGAAAGCAGGGAAATCACACTGGATACTCAAAAGCCATATACAGACAAAAGTATTCATTACTGCAATTTTTGTATCTGTACTATCTACAAATAATGTCAGCCTGTGCTAGCAGATAACCTCACTGCAGGACATTTCATTTTTCTGAAGTTGACAGCTGTGTCACAGTGCGTCGTACTGACGCTTTGCCGAAGGTTGCGAGCGCATGCTTTCTGAAGGCCGTGCTGTTTCAATGCAAAATTTGTGTCCAGGTGTTTGAATTTGAGTCYTTATTTCAGGCAGAGGTGGGAATATTTGGGAGGAATTGAGTATTACAGATTTCATCATTTTAGCGTATCAGTTTAAAAGGAGCTAGCATACGCTATTTGATGAGTTTAATAAACAATGCTGAAAATTTTAGGTGAGTGTTCACTAAAACAGATCTGTTAGGAGCTGAGTCACTGTTTACAGAAGTCTTGCTTCAAAGCCAGTGTTAAATTTCAGAGAACAGTGCTGATCCACAGCACTAAATGCAGTGCTGTTGGTTTAAATGGACTTTAGTAATAATAGTGTAAAAGTATGTTTTGTAATTGCCATGAAGTCTTATATTATTATTAGGTAATGTTCTACTTAAAAATATTCTTTGGGCACCTTTGATTTATAAATTATCTAAAATTTTTCTAGGGAGAGTTGACTGTTCAAACCTTTGAGATGATGCAGTATGAACTTTTAGACCACCTTAAACATTCAAAATAGTGTAAGCACTTAAACTGTTTTATGATGGCATAAGTGCTTAAATTGCCTAAAACCCTCAGAGCAGTGTATGGTTTTAAGGCACGTTAAGTCCTCTGGTGCCATAATTGCCTAAACTGCCTCAGATTTTTCAAGTGACATAAACTTTCAAATCATCTTAAATAATATTTAGGATGGCATAAGGGCTTAAGCTGCTCTGTGGAGGTATGAATGTTTAAATTACTAGTGGACTACTTTGAAAAGCATTCACTTTTGAATTTATTCAGCTTCTTAAAGGCTGCCTGTCATTAAGAGAATACAAAGGATCTAATCCCGATAATGTGTTATTATATATGGCACTGTCTTTGAATTTTGGCTAGAAATATTCCGGTTAAACTAGGGGATGATGTGGGGTACACACTAAAGTGTACCCCTGAAAGCTGTCTGCCAGAAGTGCACATTACATCTCCTTTGCTCACCTATCTTACTGTAACTGCCAGTGTTCATTGAGCAGCTAAAGTCACATAAGGTCATGATGCTGTGYGTTATAATATCACCCTCCCAGCTTCCCCTGATGTATGATCTTTTTCTATGCCCAGGGAAGAAAACCTGAGGTGTGAACTCAGAACCCAAAAGCACAGCGGAGAGCAGAGGCTTGTGGCTATTGCAGGAGCATTGAAGGGTTTGCATGTCGTGATACTTAATCTGGCAAGCAGAAAGAAGGATGAAGGATCTTGGGCTCCCCTTTCACAAGGRGCCAGGTAGGCTACTCATCCCTCTGCTAGTTGGTCTGGAGACC
The DNA here is from genome assembly GCF_003343005.1 of Rhea americana. Lineage (NCBI taxonomy): Eukaryota > Metazoa > Chordata > Aves > Rheiformes > Rheidae > Rhea > Rhea americana. The sequence goes on along the minus strand of NW_028185495.1, from coordinate 2,466,862 downwards.
CGAATAGTGCCGGCGTTAGCCGTAGATCAGCCCTGTGTTTTTGGCAGGACGCCAGCGCTGCCGTTGCGTTCCGCTGTTGCGGAGGTGTTGTATGCAAAGGGAAACGGCTCCCGGAGGCCCTGTTTCTTCCCTCAGCATTTCTTCCTGTAACAATGCACTGCTTGTTAGAAGCAGTCTCTAAGGGTGGACAGAGCAGATGTAATAAAAAGTGAACATGCATGTTCTTTGCAGAAGCGCCGTGCCCAYGTGAAAGAACAAATAGGTTGGCAGCACATACCTGTTTAGTCTATTGGTGGAGCTTCTTCCATACCCTGTGTTTGGGCTCAACAGTAACCCATAAATGAGCAGTCAGACCTTTCGTCTTTAAACAGAGACAATGAAAGCATTTACAGTACTAGATTTAAACTTGGTAAATATCAGTCCAGAGTATAARTTCCAATATGGCTTTGAGCAAAAGCACTCAGGCTAGGTAACGCTTAAAATGAGTGAGATTTCTGCAGTACAGTGCCTGCTAACTAACTCTTTCCTAAGCCAGAGTCAGGGCTGACTTGCTCAGCACCCAGCTTACCACTTACACCTAAGTTCAATCAAAATTTTTSAAGTAAGCCACCTTCTGCCTGGTTTTGTGAGGGGACCAGTCTAAGAGRCAACTATAGAAAAGTTTAGCTATGWGGATGGCCCTCCACAAGTCTCAGTGATTTTTTTGCATCCATTCCAAACCAGACAGGAGATGAGGTCTTTTATATAAAAATAACTATTTCGTAAAAATGGGTATGGCACTAGCTTTATCAGTGTTGTTTGAAAGAAAAAGAGCAATAGGAGCAGCTCATTTGGGAGGACAAGGTAGGAATCAAAATTCACTAAAAGAAGACAGGTTGYGATCTTTCTTCCCTCAGGGCCTCAATTAAGACCTTTAGAAAAATAAAATTTAAACAACTCCATTCTCAGTGACACCATTTTCAGGTGTCTCTCTTGCCTTTTTGAAGCCTAGATATGAATTTCAAAGAGAGAACCAGCTTCCTAAAAAGCAGACATTGACACATGGAGAATGTAGGCATGTCTATACTATCTTGGCTCAGGTTTCATCCTGTTTCTCAAGCACAAATTCAACAGGGGTACCTACTTCCTACACCTAGGCTTGTACTGAAGCTCTAGTTTGCTAGAGATCAGCTCCAAGCAGAAAATTTGGGTATGAAGGGAAAAATAAATAGGGCAGGACAAAAAACAAACAAACAAATAAATAATAATAATAATAAAAACCATAAAAAAACCCCAGAACATTTAGGGCAGCTGTTTGAACACTGTTCAGGTAATGYTGACAAAGGTGATATAGGCTATATATGCCTCAGTTTACATAAAGTGAAAATAATGATGCCTTCCTGCCTCAGAGAAATACAAAGAAATATGAGAGTGTAGAATTTGATACTACAGTATGAAGGGTCATATATTTACTTAAAATGGAGCTTTTACTTATTAAACAGCATCTAATTGTATTAAAGCTATGTGAAGACACAAGCTCCGTTGGTATTACAAATTAACTAATGCCCGTGCCTGATAATTTCTAAATARTAATTTCTAAATGGTTTAAGCTATTGTTCTGTGTGTGGGCGTGTGTGTGTATGTGTGCAGCTTTGCAGCTAGGAGATTTGAGAGGTTACATCAAGGGAATAGGATTCATTATCAGTGAAATACCTCCTTGATTTTTAACAGCAGTTATTCTGTTACATTTACCTGTGTTGAGGGATCCAGGGCTTCCTTGTCCGTCCTCACTTTTGCTACCAAATGCAAGAGATTTTTGAGCAAGTGAGATGTCCTTGGTTATGATYGCTTCAGTGCTCCAGCAGGTATTAAGGTTCCTTTCCTGTGCGTATGCCACACGGGTGACTTTGTCTCCATAATGATCAGCTTCACTCATGCCAGCAGCTAACACTCCCAGCCATCCTGAATCAGCATGCGTAGTCTGGAGGAAATTCTTTTTCCTTATGTAAGAGAAGCCTGAAAAAATATTTGGATTGCAAGCTCCCCATTTAGGGCTGGATTCTGCTTGGGAGGTTTATTATTGACAGTGTGGTAGGATGAAAATGTCTTGGATCATAGAGCCTGTGTTAACGAAATGGATGCTTTTGAGCTGCGTTTGATCATGGCGGATTACACAATTRTTATTGTGTAAGAGGAATATGAAGTTGTGAAGGAAGACCAGTAATTTCTGTTCTGTAGATGCCCAGGATTATTTTGAGTGACCTATTTACGCATAGGTCTGAGAAAGTAAYGATCCTAATTGCTTCTCCCCAGAAGCAGCTCTAGGAGGTATTGCAAGTCGGAACCAACCAGACTGAAGCAGTGGCAAATGATCACCAACTCCTGCCAGCTCAGCATGAGCCAGTTCTGGTTGGTGAATGGGAATTTATAGGCAGAGTAATGAGACTACCACACGTAGTTGGCAATACAACCTTGTTCTTTATACAACCCTACTACTGGTCTACTGTCTATGGAGCGGGAAGAGGGGGAATATTTTTTCCGTATATTTTACTTATATTGGTTTGGGATTTTCCTTCCTGTTCATTATAAGKTTTTAAATTGGCGCCTTCACAGACCACCTCAGCTTTACACTTGCTCAGTAACAGGGGATGCAGTTGKGTTCATGCGTTGTTACAGAGTAATCTCAAATCTCCAATATGTCAACGTAGCTGTGTCAGAAACTTGCAGTGAGATACCAGTGGCTAGGTACAGCACTGTTCAGATTTTATTCTTCTTTAGTTTGTGCTTCTTGGGGAAAAAAAAGTGAAAAAAAATTGATAGGAGATTTTTTTTTTTTTTTTAAACACCAGGGGATCAAGGAAGCTGGCTTTTATTTTAAACAATGAGTGTTAGCATATTAACAACAATAGGAGACTAAAAATATGTTCTTTGTGTTTTTGGTGAGTGGGTGATATTCAGTCTTTTTCAGCTAAAATTGAAACTGGTTCAAGCTAAATGCTTGAATCATTGATTTTTCTGGTTGGGCGAAGAAGTAAAATAGTTTTTGATGAAACTGAAATTTATTTTGCTGAAAAAAAWTTTAGCCAATAAATATATTCATTTTTTGGTTGAAATAAACATCTATTTTTGCCTGGGAGCATTTCTAGAAGTAAGAAGATAAAGTACCACACTCAAAATCAGTGTCTGTGTGGTCACTCCAGGAAGACCACCCAAAATTTCACTCTGGAGAATTTAAATGTGATYTTTTCATGAGCTCGAAGTCTCCTTGAGAATCTAGTCAGCCTCCTCCTATCAAAATCATTCTGAAAGTATTGATATGGATGGTTGAARCTAGTGAGTCATTTTTTTGACAGACTAAATTATCACTGACTTTAACCCTTATTCATACCTTCARAAATGTCAGGGCAATAGAGATGATATTGGAGAGGAAAATGCCTGTCAAGAGATGTTTGTCTTTCTCTCCCCCAGGAAAGTGTAGCCCCTACAAATCTTTTAGAAAGATGAGATTCCTTGAGATATTTATGATGAAAATAAAAATTGACACGATGACCCGTCCTAGCAAAACTGCACTGAAGGTGCAATCATCRGCAGAAAAGGGGGACAAAAGCTGCTTGGCAGAGGGAGCAGCTAGTTTAGAAGTGAAGCAGAGGGAAGCTGTAAGGTGAMGGAGCGTGGGAGAGCTCCAGCGTGGACTGCAGGGGACGGGTGCGCCGTGCGCAGCGAGGAGGGGAGCTGCTTTGTYGCGAGGGTGGTTTGAGCACCTGCGAACACGTCCTGCTGCGGAGGAAGCAACGTGGGAAGGCCTCTTGCTCGCTATTCGCTTGCTCTGCAAAGAAGTGAGAACCAAGCGCTCGTCTCCCTTGCAGATGTCCCTGGTGGCCACTAGCTTCTGTGATCACCTGGTGTTCAGAGGTGTTTGGGTGTTGCTCTCAGCAGCTCCTTCACGGTGCTTGGAAAAATAATGGGGAAACAGGAGCAGGGCAAGAGAGCAAACCACCCGCCGCTCAAATTTATCACGTGGATGAGTTAACTCTGCTGACCCCCATTATAAGACTAAGTATACACAGGCTAACAGCTASGTGATTGAGCTCTAGAACAAATGGTGCATTTGTAGCAGCTGTAATAGTTACGAAAGTAGCTGCTCTGCTAAAAATGCGCAGAGAGCGTGAGTTGCAATAGCCGTATTTACAAACCGTACCAGTAACACCCTGTGCAGCCATGCAAGTCAAATGTGCTTTTATGAAAGCAGAAAGGGAAAGAAGTAGGTACATGTCTGCCAACTGAAATAGCAATTGTGTGAGAACAGTCAAAGAACATCTCTGGATGGTTTAGTACAAACTCCAAAAGCAGTCTCCAAACTGTCTGAGCTTTCTGCTGTAAGCTTGTGATTAAAATGGGGCTTTCTGCCAACTGCCACAAAAGGTCATTCAGAATTTCAGGCGAGGTTGCAGATTCCCTGGACAGATATGAATCAGGATGGGCTCTCCTATTGCTTAATTTCTTTTTCTCCTGAATGGCCATTTATATTTGCACATGAATGTGAGATGTAACATTATACATGTTATAGATTATATGCTATGGTTACCAAGTGTTCTTTCCATTCATCACTGCAAGGGAGCAGCAGCATCTGCCAACCAAGACGTATTAAAAACCTCTGCAAGCAAACATATTAATCTTATTGTTTTCATACATCTGTTAAGTCAATGCAGAGGCGGAGACTGTTCCTGGAATAGTTCTCTTGCTCTGGGGTACATGTCTCTGAGGAGGCGTCTGCTCCACTTGAGATAGAGAATTTCTCCCAACCTAGTGCAAGCAATAGTCAAGAAACAGGAACTGCGGGAAAAGCACACTTTTTGTATTTAAATTTATACYACAGGGTGACCAGAATCAGGACCTTTTAGTACACCACAGGAACATATTGTTTATTTTGCATGTCCCCAAAAATTCATTAAAGTCTCTTAAACCTAATTAGTATGCTTTTTCTGAAGTCCAGTATAATCTCCACAGGAGCTTGAAGTGTGTTAATTTTAGATCTGCATCTCTTGCTGTTTTATAAACTTGTCCTCCATATGTTATAACATTCACATTCACAGTACATTGCTACAGTGTCATTTTCCCAGTTTCTTTTGAGTTTTATGGTATATTGGGGTTTGCATTTAATAACTAGTTATATACTAAGGGGGATTGATGTGGTTTATGTTTTATGAGTTTCAGTGGATTATTAAGGATGAATTCACGTGGGGGTGGATGAGTTCTTCCATCTATATATGTTTAATTTTTCTTACTCTAGGGTTCTTTACAGAGTGATATAGTTGTAAAAACTGGGAAGAATTCATCACAGCTTCACTGACGTGGTGAATTTGGCTCACAGTTCTCCGTCTGCATTTTCTAACTCTGGATGTGCAAATCTTAAAATGAAAAACATTCATTTTCTCAGTGTAGGCCTTTATCTTATGTATTCTCTGTGACTTTTTTTTCTTTTTTACAGGACTTTTTTCCTCTTTTTCTTCTTTGTTATATACTGAACCTCTATAAACAATGCTACTGCCACACAGGAGGGTCTATATGTGATTCCACCAGAACTTCCTGTAATATCTGGATCAGCTTTAAGGCCATAATAAACATGCTGTCTGACACTGAATAAAGACCTCTAGCATTTCCAGGAGATATGTTTACAAGATGTGCTGTACAAATACTTACTTGTATTGATGAGGTTGGTACAATAAGACCTGGCTTGTATGTTCTGAAAAAAAATGATGACTCTATACAAATAATATGATTCATTGGCATTTTAAGTCTTAATGCATTTTAAGTTTCACAAAGTTGACATTTTAAAGCATAGATTTAAGGTTTTCCCTTTTCTGAGGTGTCAGAGAGAAATGTGACTAGGATTAGGTGAACTTTTCTACAAAGCTGAGCCCCTCTAAGGGCATGGGCCGAAGTGTCAAGGAAATTCCATGCTAGTCAAAGGAAAGGGTAGCAACACGAGTGTAATCCTATCTGTGCCGATTTTATCCGTCTGGCAGCAGTACCCAATTAAACCGAAGGCGAATCGGCAAGGCGGCCCTGTGCGCTTGCCGGCGAAGTGCGGAGCCAGGGTTCCGGGAGGAATTTGTTTCCTGAAWCTCTGCTACAGTTTATTCGTTCATTTTGCTATATAGATGTTCCACGATGCCTCGGGAGAGGAGGGGGATTGATGCTGTCAGTAGCAGACCCATTCTTTTACCTTTCACCAGCCCTGAAGTGGAAATTTCTTGCTCCAGCTCTTTTTGTACCGTGTTCCCTTAACAGGACTCGGTAGAGCTAGATGGGCTGGGCTGTGGTGCTTCCCTTTGAAGACTAATTTCACCAGAGGGATCCCCATGTGGCTAGTGAACCTAGATGAAAACTGTTACTAATAAAGCAAAACCTGTAATATTCACCCTTTTCCTGTTTCAGTACAATGCTGTAAGTTTACTTTCTACCACATAATTTAGTGAAATATTGCTACAAGCCAGAGCATTGCAGCTTATTATGTTATTGAAAAAGCTGTTAGACGCAGTCCAAACCATTACGGAAGACTACTGAATTATTCCCTTAAATTGGAGCAAACTCATGGTACATTTTGTTTTGGAGGATGCACTAACTCATAAGAGAGCCTGTCACAGATGCTTTCCTTTTGCATTAGCACGTTATAAAGTTGTTCTAAAGTATTGTGAATGAGTAAAAGGGGGCATGGAGAAAAATTTGAAGAAATTTCAGCGAAAAGCTATGTTACATCTCGTATGAGAATTATCATACTTAAAGTCACAGAAGCAGGATTCTTTTTCACAGAATCAGAGTGGTTCAGGTTGGAAGGGACCTCTGGAGATCATCCAGTCCAATCCCCCTGCTCAGCAGGGTCACCTAGTGCATGTTGCACAGGGTTGCTTCTGAGTGAGTTTTGAATACCTTCAAGGAAGGAGACTCCACAACCTCTCTGGGCAACCTGTTGCAGTGCTCTGTCACTCTCACAGGAGAGTTTTTTCTTATATTCTGATTTCCTTATATTTAGATRAGACTTGTATTTCAGTTTGTGCTTATTATCTCTTGTCCTGTTCTTTGGCACCACTGAAAAGAGTCTGGCCGCATTCTATTGACGTCCTCCCTTAAGGTATTTGTAGACACTGATAAGATCCCCCCTCAGTCTTCTCTTCCCCGGGCTGAAGAGGCCCAGCTCTCGCAGCCGTTCCTCATAGGGCAGATGCTCTGCTCCTCTAATCATCTTTGTAGTCCTACACTGGACTCTCTCCGGTAGCTCCATGTCTCTCTTCTTCAAGCTACGACATACTTAACATCTGATGTTTTTTTTTTCTATTGGAAAGAAACGAAAATTTAACCAAAAATCTACTGCCAAACTAAGAGAACTTGGTTAAAAAAAAATCACTTTATATGAGAATATCACTAATGTTATAGAGGAAGCTTCAATTTTTTCTGGGCTTGCTCTACACTTTGAGTTGTGTAGAAAGAGTTAGAGATAGTTTGCTGGGATAGAATGGTCTAATCTTAACTATTTCACATTTAGAAAAGAATTTGTTTCCATTATAGTATTTCCAGCTTCTGTAGTCCATTTTCTGTCTGCATGACAGTTCATCATGTCTCCATTCATATCATCCTTGGGGGGAAAGATCAGTTATCTTGAACAGACAAGGAAATTCTCTAACATTATCTACCATTATGCATTTTCCACAAGTTTCTTCTGGAATCCTCTGTCCTTTCTCAGTGGAAAAAAGGACAAAACAATAAAAGAATAAAGTAGGTAAAGAAACAAAGAAACTAACATTTCGGAAGCCAGCAATGACACAGACTACTGTATGACAGAGAAAAACTTATTTCTATAATCAATCAAGAGATGATCTTTTCAATAGAAAATGCATCTGCACTAATGTATTCTTACCTGTTTTCTTTAGTGTATTTGCTTTGATGGCTTACCAGAAAGAATTCACTATCTACCAGCAGCTGCCACATCACAGCATCTGAGATTATTTTAGTTTTCTCTTATGATTAACTAGGAGATATCCGCGGTATCTTTGTGGTAATGACAATGTCATGTGCTGCCTCTTCTATTTTAGTTATTACAAGAAATAGTGCAAAGTATCATCCTTTGCTGTGCTGCTGCACAAAGTTTTAATTCAAAACCGTATGATGCCATTGAAATAAGATGATTTGAGCTGTCTGYATTCCAATGTGAATTTCTGTGAATTTCTTGGTAATACTGTTCGTTCTCAGTGAGCAACTGCTCTTGGTGTACTTCCACAGTTGTGGTTTTAGGTGCTATTGTTCTGAGTCTGCCTCACTTCTTTTAAATTGTTTTCCTGTTACGCTTTTGGTGAACATTAATGTTTTACTCTTTGGACTACAGTATTCACTTAGTCAACCTCCCTCTCTCTCATAACCAGACCAGAAAGGCTTTTTTTCAATTTGATTTCTTTGCAAATTATTTTCCATGGAACTTCATGCACATTCTGAGTCCTTAGCAGAGGTCTGCACTGTTTTGCAGAGAATGGAAGTTTCTTCCAGTTCTAACCACTAATTATATTGTTTACAAGAATATCCATTATCCCAGATGTCAGAAGTATGGGGAATATACAAAAGCAGGAGGGATCTTTAGTAAGCAAGTATAGATGGTAAGCAAACAGTCATGTAATATTGGATTGACGATATGTCCRAGCTGTCAATTACTGGTATGAAAAGGTCTGACAGATAGATTAAATGTGCCTTGATTTTTAAAGCAGAGTTTTTGTTGTGTTAAGTAGAAGTAGCTGCTTTCAAAACAAGAAAATTTCCCATGATCAGTTATTCTCTGATCGATTACCAAGCGATTTCTTTTGGATATTTTCCACCTTTTTGCCTGAAATATTAATTAAATGATATTTTTACTTAAAGTTCTACATGATYTTGACAGCAATTTAAAGTTTTATGGAATGAAATATTCCTAGGAGTTTGATGGAAATGCTTCAAATTCTATTGATATCTTTCCATATTCTTGATGTAATTTTCTATCCTAAAAATACAAGGAATTTATGGAATACTTAGCCAAGAGCTTCCTCTCTATAAAATACCAAAGGATGAAGAAATAATGTGGAAGGAAAAGAAGCAATTTGTCCTATTGATATTCTGTGTGTCAAAAACATTTCTGAAATGCCTTTTTTTTGCTATTCGTGTATCAACATTTTTAATAAGTCATGTTGAAGCCTCTTTCCTCATAAACTTTTCCTTATGTTTGGCTTTTGCACCCCTTGACTGGGTTCACAAMTGCTCAAATGAACTTACACACAAATGAGAAATAACAACATGCAACGGCAAAAATGAAATGGGAAAAGATTAAGGGTCATTTGAGTAAGCATATCTTAACAAGGAAACTTACTCCAAATAATAGTAAATTTATATTTTAAAATTCTGATTTTTCCATCCGTGTGGAAGTTTCCGCTAATGGTCTTCAGAATGACGTGGTCAAAGGCAGTTGGTAAAAGGCTTTTGAATTCGTATTTCTGTTGTYGTCGTTGAGAATTCTGCTTCACCTACAGAGAAGTTACGTGACGTTTTGAATCTATCATTATATGTAATATCTTGGCAAAATCCTTGATGTGTCCCATACCTTAACTAAAAATTTGCAGCAGTGATATGATAATCCCTTGTGCTTCTTAGGAAAAGGGAWCTAATTAGGCAAGTCTGAGATTATGAACCAAAAAACTAAAAAAAAATTGTCTGTCTTAATCCTACAGCTTGGTCTCTTGGAAACCTGTTTACAAATCCTGAGCTCTAGTTTTCATTAACAGAGAAAGGAGAGAAATTTTATCCTGCATACTCTGCTGTTTAAATCCTTAACCTTGCAGGAATTACATAGAGTAAAATATTCTAGAATGTGACAACTTTTATCTTTTTCTTAATCCTTTTGAATTTGTTTGTTTGTTGTATGCTGATGGGAGTCTGCATTTTACCCAAAGGGAGAAGTTCAGGCTGTTGAGGGGTACTATTCTTTTAAAGAGTGTCATGCTGTCATGGGAGATTGGAAAACTAAAAAGACTTTTAGAGAGAATGCCATCATCATATATAGATTTTTATGGTATTTGAGAGTTTTTGATTCCTTCCTTACCCCATTTTGTTACAGACTTGATGTGTAAACCATAGCCTCTTAGAAAATATTAGAGATTAAGGGATAAGTTAATAGGAAGTTTTAATTAAATCTTTATCTCCTAGAAAAATATTATATTAAGATTTTAAACATTGAATTATTTATACTCTCTCAATATCTTTTTAAATGATGGATCTGTTATTCCTTGATTCTCGCTTTCCTCATAATTATATTTATATTTTCTCTAAAAGTGATGACTTTTGTGTGCTATTAGAACRGATTTTTCTTGAGAAAAAATCTTTAGAACTGTTAAGTTGTAGCATACTGCAATTACAGATAGTAAGATACTAGAGTTTAAAAGCTGAGCTTTTAATTACATTGGTTTAGCAAAAGGCCAGCTTCTGGACATGTTCAGGGTTAAAACACACACACACACACACAACTTGTCTGTATTTTTTTTTTTAAGGGAGCTGAGGTTTATTTTTTATTTGTCTATAATTTTATGCTACTACTGTTGCTTTGGACACAAAGTATATAGAAAGGAAGAAATGAGTTCATCATTCTTTTGCTGACCTGGTAAGCAAATTTATCTGTGCATACATGCATATAAATGGGTATATGTACCCCCAAAGAGTAGTGAAATAATGGCATTTTGAGTTTGCAAACTGGCTTATGAAATTCAGTCTGGTGTTCATTACACCAGATTACAAAAACTGCTTAGGTTGAAGTACAGTGTGGATTGGTTGCCTCATTGCCATGGCGAGTGGGCAGCGTAATCTGCACGAACCGCAAGGCTCAGCTGGAACTGCTGCTAAACCTTCTGAACTGCCAGTTTAAATTTTGTGAACACAGAAAATACATAGTTGGCTCATACTATAAAGATTTTTTACTTTATTGCAATGGCAAGAAAGGTTATTCTAGGATATGTGGTTATCATAAAATAATCACAGTCCTGGATGACATGGACTCGTAGTATGCCAGTTCATGACAACCACTCCCTCATTCTAAGTCTTTTATTGCCTAGAAAATGGAAAACATACTAAACTGGATACAACAAAGAAACCAACCTTCCTGCAGGATCATTCTAAAGGATTTTCCTCATCTTTTGTTTTCTCCCCACCTCCTGTTTCTAATTTTATTGATAGATTTCTGTCCTCATAACGAAGACATGGTTCCTAGAAAAAGACTCCACTTCAAACTTTTGCCTGACTTAGTGGCACGTCTTTTCTCTTTGCTGTTATGGGATATTCTAAGAAAAAGTGATATTATTRTGTGCTGACATTTGGGGAAACTTGAGACTTCTGAGTTAACCGATTTCTCTCTAACCCTGTTTTGTTAGACACTGTGTGTGTAAATTATTTCAACTTAGTTAATACCCAGCTTGGTTTGAAATTCCTCAAATCCTTAACTATCCTTCTAACAATCCCTGATTTCAACGAATTTCAAGACTTCAYCAGGAGACTTTAGTATTGTTTGGTGCTAGACTGGTTCATTTCCACAGGAGATAAGATGTCCCAGTCCTCTAAACTGAGAAGGCAAATACACAAAGGCTTGTTTGGTGGGTTCAACTCTCTGATTCTGGGACTGGATTTCCTTAGGAATATGTCAAAGAAGAGAAATAGGAGAGAATAAGGGGCATAATCTTTGGAGAGCTTGTTTCCAGGATCTCCAGTGGAGGGCTTGGCTGAATTTCTGAAAGAAATCCCAAATTTAAAGATGAATTATAGGCTATACCAGCATTTCCTCTCTTGTTTTGCTTTCTTCATAATGGATAAAAGGGTATTCTTTCACTAACTTATTTCTGGTCTAAACCTATGCATTGCACCTAGGAACAGAACTGTATCCGAGTAAAGAGGCTAGAATGAAACCTATTTACTACAATATTTGTGAGCTTCTTAAAGGGGATATYTGAAAATATTTTTTCTTTTTTTTTTCTTCCTTATTTTAGTAGTTGAACCCAATATAACATTGCTTGTTATATATTGGTTTGTAAGGTAGAGTACTATTTCTCCTGTGCTTATTTACAGTATACATTATAGAAAAAGAGTTTTTTATCTCTAAAATAACTTGGCAAAAAGTAGTTACTACTTAATGTCAGTGATTCTGTGTAAAATTTCTTAATTAGGGGTGGAACTATGTCTTTTCTGTTTGTCACCCCAGATAATTCACTGTCAGAGCTTAGTGTGCCTTTCTTATTGAGGAGTTCCTAAATTCAGCGCTTGCTGWCATGAATCTAGTCCACCGTTTTGAAGCTACAGCTCAGCTTTATAGCGTAACTGAGAACATACCTACGAGACTGCAGACAGAAGCTGAAACGGGCACAGTGAATTAGTGCTGAACAAACTGAAGTCAAATCTGAGCAGGCGAAGAGGCGAAGCCAGAGCTGTACGAGGAACCTTACACCGCAGCGAGGATCCTCGAAGTGGCACGGGCACCGAGGGCGAGAGTCGATTAAACATAAGCCCGTTGTCCCGTTTTAGGCAGTGGGGTGTTCCCGCTGGTTTCCATCCTGCTCCAGGTGTGTGTGCTCCTGTCAGATCTGCCCATCCCACGCGGATGTCTTGGTACCTTAGAGCATCTTGGACGGTACTAGACACCTGCGTTCAGGCTAACTGAACCCCATGCTGTCTGGAACGGGATTACTTCCACGTGAAGGAAATAAAAAGGAAGGAAAGAATAATTTCAGGAGCCAGCCAGTCAGTTTGCTGTTGCACAAACCAATGAAGGTGTTTCCTTTAATGGCAACCACTGGTAACACGTAAGGAATTAGTAAGTTGTATACTCTAATGTTTTGTAAGGATAAGGAAAAAAAATTATTTTAGTGATAGGGTGAAATCATCCAGTAGGGTAAATTAGTACATGGAAAGCTTGATACCAAGTGACTAGACTACTTCTTGTAATTGAAGTAGTTCAGTGAAATCTTGGTTTCTCTGAATTACACAGCAGCGTATAGTTAGATCTGCCCTTAAGCTTTGTGGGGGTTAAGCAAATTTAACTGAGGATAACAGCACCTGAAGGTTAATTAGCAGCCCTGTTGAGAGTAAAATAGACTCCATCTCACCTTCCCATCGTGGATTTGACAATGCTCAAAAAGAAAAAAAAATTGTATAAATTTTCCCTTATTTGCCAGGAAAATGAATAGATTATAAATCAGAATATGTGCAAAGAATTAAGCTGCAGAGAGGCCTCTTTATAAGACTAACATTATTCAAGGACCCAGTCTGCTGAGTTAGAAAATTTTATGGTTGTTTCATAAKAGAACTACTGTACTGGCTCTTCATTGTACTTGCTGGAGCCAAATTTTATGTTAATTAATATATTTTTCTCTCAAAATGATGCCTCAGGTGTTTCAAACCTTTCCCACTTTTTTTGAACTGCCACCTTTTCTTTAGGAGGTTCAAAGATTGCCTCCTGGATGTGAAAATCCAATTAGCAGCTCAGATTTTAAATTTGRAGTATTGAATATAAGTTTGTGACCAAATGTTGCATAAAACCCCAAAATACAGGAGAAATAAAACTTAACAAAACCCTGGAAACAATTTATTGGAAAATTTTAGGAAACTAGATGAGTTGTGGGAGCTGTGGTTTGCTTATAGACATCTGTTTKTAGGAAGAAAAAGCCATTATTTTGATTAAATCATTTATGTAGATAATTCATTTTCTTCTAAATTATATATAAACTTGGTTTTAGCTAATATATATTAAATATCTCTTATCTTTTAATGTTTGTATCGTTGGCAGTGTGAAAAACAGTAGTATTCTAAGATTTCAAACATTAATTCCACATAAAGTTTTCTACAAAGAGAAAGGATATTTTGTTTGTRTGACTTGAAGTTTTTAACAGATGAGACTATACCTCTGAGACCACAGACCGTTTACCATTACTAGATTGATTTCTTTCTGTGCTAAAGTCTTGATGATACTTTTCAACATAATTCATTGCAAGTAGAATGATACCTCAAATACACATTACCTGAAGAGTCTTTGGAGGCTGTATTAAAGAGATGAGACTCTTTGCAGCAAGGGAGTTAGTAGCGTATAATAAGTAAAGAAGCAAAACAATGTCTTGTTAAATTCAGTACAAATAAAATCGAGCATTGTAATGTACGCAAAAACCAAACGTAAACTTGTTTCGTACTGCACAGCTATCTGAAGACATTTCTCTCCTGATTAATGAAAAACGGATTCATAAGTGTCAACAAAGCATCAATTTTCCGGATCTACTGTTTCAATTTCTGTCTCTTTTGCTACATATTAGTTGTGATTTTTCTAAGGTATTTCTCAACGTGCCAAATGAGCCATAACATCAGTCACCAGAGGGCCCATAGGAATACTCGGCAGAGGAGTGGAAATGCTGTCATAGCCAAAAGAGAGAGAAAATTTTAGTTACCAAACTATGGAAACTTTAATATCAATAAATATTAATAGCATAGAGGACACCGAGTCACAACAGAACATTACACTACTAGACAAGATAATGATGAAGATAGACTGAGTCTCTCACTGAAAACTGCAGTTGAAGAATAACAAATGCTAGCTCTAAGCTACCGCAACAAGCACTAGTGTTCAAATTTGGTGCTTCTAAAATTTGCCGTGTAAAGCGAACATGCCTAGTCACTCTGTAACTACCCTTACCCGTATTTAATTATATATCCAAAACTACATTAGAAGTCTAGTATTAAGATTAGAAAATATTCATCAGTTAAATATTTCTTACCACATGTTATTTCTTTTACGATATTGCATACTCTGAATGCTAATTAGTTCAGGATTTGGTTTCATTTTTATTGTTTGTTTGGCCCATACCTTTTTCGCTATAGTCAAGCTCTGATCTGAAAACTTCATTAAATTGTTCCTCATGGAATTGTAATGGATCATTGCACCTGTGCCTGGATACACTGCAAATATTAATCTCTTCCAGTGAAATTGTTGAGGTGATATTGAATTATACAGATACAGAGCAATAAACTAACTGATTCTACTTGGTTTGGGTGCCCAATTTAATAGGTTCAGGAAATATTTTTTTTGAGTATTTAACACAGTAGTGGTTCTTGTGTTTAAGGTGTTTCTCAGAATGACTTGAACTGCAGTTGTGATAGCTCAGAACTTCTACAGACCAAACTCAGAGTTGCACGCTAGTACCTGAAAGGTGAAGGTACGTGATCAGTTTTGGTATGTTAGTGGGCAGAGGTGCACCATTACTCCTAGTAGCACTGAGAAACCTCTGAGATGCCCAAGTGTAATGAATTGTTCAAAGGCTCAGGTTAAAACTCGTGCAAAGGAAGGACTCCTCCCATTCTCCCCTTTGATCTCTCTCTGTCGTGTTGGCAGAGAACACTTATTTGGTTAATGCTTTTGCAGCATGGCATATGGTTCTTAAATCATCAGGCAGTATTTCGTCCAACAAACTCCTTGTCATGGCAAATTAGAGGACTGACAGGTCCACATTTTTTCCTGATCTGTTTCTGAAGTACCTTCTTGTTTCTCGGGCTCTTGGCCATTTCTGTTAATGATCTTAGAGAGACTGGACAAAGTTTTGAGGCTGAGAAGGGGGGGGAGGAATGAAGAAACGCGGTCACCTAATTTTAACCATGAGACAGTCCTTTCTCTTCCCTTAGTTCCCAAGTTTATTAACTGCACATTTTCCAGCTTTTGCAATAAATGAGGCACTTTTCTGCCTGCTGAAGTCTTCAGACGAGGGGGATGGGTTAATTCACAAGCACATATAAGGCCTGCCAAAATACAATACTCAACGTGCTTTCTGTCCTCTCAAGGGTCAAGAATGAGTGGTAGAGCAATTGTGTCAACTTCATGGGGTTCAGGGACATGTTAGTGATACATATTCTGTAGATAGTAGTTAAATCCAAATCTGCATGTGATGAGAGTGGATGCAGCAAGTGAATCACCATGCTAAATGTAGCTTTGAATCTTTATAAGACTGTACCTTGTTATGGCATAGAAGTAGCCTTTTACACTACGTTTCCGAGGCAGGTGTCTGATGAAAGCTGCGTGTGTCCTGTCCCAATACATTTCAATACAGCAGTTTCATTGTTGAATGTGTTCTTCGAAGCAAAAGGAGAGCAAGTTTGTCATTATTGTTTCTTTTAAAGAAAAATTTTGTCTGAGTTGTAGTTAACCAATGTGGATTAGATCCTCAAACACATGTTGCTGATATTGATGTATAGAAAGGGTGGATCTGAAATATCAATTTCTGCTATAGAGCACCTGAAGAAGAAAATAGGGATGCTAACGAAGAAAATAGGTATGATCTCAAAAATAAGAAAACTCTATGCTCTACTGTACTCTATGCTGAAAAACAGTACTCACGTTGTAAACATATAAATATTCTGCAAAAGTAATAATGCAGAAAAGTCCTTCTTTGGTTTTATTGCTGTATCCTATGGTAAGCAGGAAAGACAAAATGCTCTATAAATTGTCATTCTACCAGCTTCCTTTGAGCAACACCACATAAAACTCAGCTTTGCTTCGATGTCATTTGCATTAAATTTTCATGAAGGTAATTCACTTTGTGTTGCATTCTGCTTTGTGGTGATAGTTTTTCGCCCCCTTTTTTTACAGACCTAACAAGTATTTGTTTACCAGCATCATATTTTTTGAACTACTTCCAAACTTCAAATTCTTTTTGCCTCAACTATAGGAGTCTTCTTAGGAGCTTGACACTGAATATCCAGAGATTATTAATTGTATTCAGACCAGCATTTAATGTAAGGCTGCTATCGGATTACCGTGTGGAATTTCCCATACTTAAATTATGTTGAAATATCCAATTAGTGTACTGTAGGCAGGCATGAATTTCATTGTAGTTAAACATTTGCTGACAAGCTGGCCTTTCAGTTTAGCTTTGTGCATTGAGAGAAGAAATCTGATCTCATCTGGCTTTCCTTTGAGCAAATGCTTTCCCATTAGATCCACTCCCTCTCTAAGTAGCCTTTATGCGTGAACGAGAAGAAT
Source organism: Rhea americana (assembly GCF_003343005.1). NCBI lineage: Eukaryota > Metazoa > Chordata > Aves > Rheiformes > Rheidae > Rhea > Rhea americana. The sequence goes on along the minus strand of NW_028185495.1, from coordinate 2,449,818 downwards.
CTTTCATACCTTTCTATCTTATTATTTGCAAATACCACATTTGAAAAGAATGTATGTTATTGGTATTCAGCATTCAAAGTAAAAAATCTTGAAAGGAAAATGGAAGATGTGACTCAAATGGAATACATGCGTATTTCTAAATGAAGGTTATATGGTGGTATTATGCTAAATTAGGTCTCGGGGGCATAATATTGCAACACATTCTCCTTTTCTGGTCATATTTTAAATATTTTAATATCTGAATTATAAATATTTTACTATCTCCACAATTTAAATATGAATGTTTTCCTGATCAAGATTTGCCATGTAAAATTTAAAGGAAGCTGCAGCACTTTCACTCTTTTCTTCAGGTAATATGGCCGATCATTTCTTTTTTTCAGTGTATTTGATCATCAGGAAAACAAAATAAACATCTATATTCTTATTTTGGAGTTCAAGTTACCAAATATTGATTAGATGGCAAGATGTACCTCAGAGCTGATATTATGTCTGTGGAAGCAACCATCTCATACACGTTTGTGTAGTGAAGAGTCTAACCTTGTGCTTTGTATATTTTTTAACTTTGTTAATTGGAGTGAGTTTCTTTAAATTATTAAATAATAATGGATTTTGGACTAGAATAATTCAGTACTATAGTTCCTCTGAGAAGACATTGGGGAAAAGTCAGTCCAGTGAGGCTGAGCAGGTCAATAGAGTGAAATCTCTTCTGATGTCTAGAGTTTGAGAAATAACCAAACAGCTCGGTAAGTCTGTGCTTTCCTGGTTTCAGTCTTGCTTTTAATGAAAATAGCAATATTGTTAACTGATAGCAATTTTCAGTCATTTCCTATTTTGCCTGGCAAATACATAGTTTGATTTTACTTTCATAATTGCGTGTTATGAATGCAACGTATTTTTTAAAGGATGATAGAAGGTTGTGAATGTGGATGTTTCAACAGCATGTATTCTTAGCAACAAATGTTATGCTTACAAACTTTAATAGGTTTTCTTGGGAATCCTAATGTTCACTAAGTGTAAAATAAGGCAAGTTTCTTGAATTGTAATTTTTAAAATAGAGCTAAACATTGTAAGTCTCTTATTTTGCATTATTCTTTTTGTAAGATAGTTTTACTCTAGTTCTGTTCTTGGCTCTCTGGGATATTTCAAAAATTTCAGTTCTTATCTATCCTGTTGCTGTAAAATCTTAAGACATGGTGGAAAATGTATATTTTAATGATTTTTCTGTTAATTTTTCAGTGAATGATAATATTGAATTAGTCTAGTTACCCAAGACTGATCCAGAAAATCATCTATTCAGTATGTGTTCCGCTATCAGAAATCCGATTCAGATCAAGCTTATGGTTTAACTGGCTAAAAATACACAGTACCAGACGCAGTTTCAGTGGTGGCTTACTGTAAYATAGGTCAATGGCAGCAGAATATGGTGGGTAATGATGGTCTCGTAAGTCATTTTCCTCTCCTGAGAACTAATGTGCAAGTGTGGCCACCACTGGGACAAGCTGTAGGTATAATCCATTTCATTTTATAGTTAATTGTGAGTGTATTTTATTCCTACAATTTGGTTGTTAACATATTAACAACCTTGGTAGCAGCACCCAGGGATTATTTTATTATACACAGTTTACRTTAAATTGACTGTGTTGTTCAGATTTTTATATGCCAGTGTGGGTAGGAGAGAAACTGCATGATTTTAAGGAYCTTCTCTATTCTCAGGAATATTATTGCTTGTCTTATTGACCTCAGGTAACTAATAGAACAGCTGGGCATAATATCGCTGCTTCGTACTTTCCACTCTGAGGATGTTGGTCTTTTATTTTGGAGGAAATTTGCATTGGTTATACCTTATTGATTACTTGGAATGATTGTAAAAACACTGTAGCAGCAGTGCCATTGAAGCTTATTTGGACTCGAACTAAAGGCAATGCTCTCATTTTTGACATCTGTTGTCASTGAGCTTTGAGCCTTTCAGTGCTGTTTTATGGCTGACTTAGTTTAGGGTCGTGTTCCAGTCTCATTAGTCAGTAATGGCAAAATGGTGTGGTTACRAATTCTCATGTTTGTGAGATTTCCCTCTCTGAGCACTGTAAATTTTATAAAAATCCAACATGGTTTCTTGACCAGATATCTGCTCAAGATAAGTCAAGTAGGAGCAGATATGTGGCAAGATAGTCACTGCAGATATTTGGTGCTTTTTGGCAKATCTAGTCATCAGAGTTAGACTAAACAACCTTTCAATCTCCACCAGGTGGAGAGCCCAAATCTCCGTAATGTTTGAGTGCCTCTGAATAATTCAAATTTGTATAGTCAGAGTACCCTTGTGGGTAAGGAGTACTATTATACTTGTTTTATAGGCAGACAACTGAGATTCAGAGGACTAAATCCATGAGGGAGCTGGAAATAGATACAATTAAATCCCCCATCCAGGAACGAGCAAAGTAGTTAACTAACCTTTAGTTGAATCTCAATGTTTACATTTCAATGGCAGAAATAAATAAAATTTCTACTGCTGACATGTACGAGATCCATCTTGACTGCTGCTGAGCAAAAGAAATTTCAGCAGATTCCGTATTCCAAGCCCAATAAGCCTCTCGACAAGTACAGTAAGGAAGAAGAGGCATAGCATACTTTATCCAGAAGTGCAATTAGACTGGCTTTCAGTTTCAAGTTCTAATCTCTCCTGATTTGAAACAGAATGCGACCTCTTTCCTGATAGAGGGAAAAGCTAGGTTCATCTCTTGGTCCAAGTCTAGAGGATGTCTCTTCCATCTCCAACTGAATCATCTGACTCGGGGCATTCAACAGAACAGAGCAGGTTCATAAATCACGTGCAGGAGGGGTTGTGTATAAGAACAGGTTCGGCAGACATGCTGTGATAATACTTACTATTCAGTAAATGTTTTCAGTATTACCCTGAAAACCAGGCGACACCTACTTTAAGCATCCTCTAGGAATGTAAATGGAAGATAGGGCTGCAGAGCATTAGGATTTAGGAGATTTTTGTGGACAGTCTCCCACAGAAACTTAAGTGCTATAAGACTTTATATGCTGCAGGACTTTATGTATCTACAGATTTAGATGTCACTTGAACTGGACTTTAAAAAAAAAAAAAATCTCAATGGCATCTCAGTGTTAGAGTTAAGCACCCATATGACACTGTGCATTTAGCCATAAGTCCCTCAGCACCAGTGCCAGAAGAGGGCAGACCTCATTTCCCCCCACTGGACTTCCCTGTTTCCCTCACTTGTATAGCATAGGAAGCTAGTGGCTACAGTGGCCAATAAGGCCTATTCTCCTATTCATTTCCACTTGTGGGAGGCATGGTTATCTAGACAACGCTTTTGTATTGTACATTTAAGTATACGCTTCCTGATACCTTTTTGTACTCTGTTGATTTAGAGTTATAAATGTATTTCACCATAATAATCGTCRTAACAAGTTTTAGATCTATTAATCCACTCATTTATTGTTTCATTCATCTTACTGCTATCTGTTGACAAAGTGACTGATGCAGTATCTAGAAAAACGTGATACTGCACCTGAGTCTGGAGCTGATCGTTTAATACATTTAAAAATAGTAAAGCTACTGCTTTATTACATATTCACTCTGAGTCTAGTTAYTTTCTATATGGTCAAGTTCTCAGGGAAAAAATTGTTTGTTTTTTTTCTCTAACACCATTTGTCACAGGGCAACCCTGACAAGTAGTCCCTGCGGTGATAGGGTATATTGAGCCTTTGATTGCTACCAGCTGCTTGCAGTATCCCTTGCTACAGTGCTCGTGTAGATTCTTTCTGTTTGATTTTTTCAGGGGTGCAGTGCATAATAATCCGTCCTTACTGGAATTTGCTTTCAGAGAAGAAAATTTTTGTGAAAAGTTGAAAAGAAGATCACATTTTTCTACTGGACTCTAAAGAAAATAAATGTGGCATTATGTCTCAGCTAYTTGTATCACTGATGCATCCTGCCACCAAAGGGACTAATATCATGCTTCACAGTGTGACAAATGATGTTAAGGTTGGGATTCCCCTGACAGTACCAGTGRAGGTTGTGGTGAGAGAGATGGCTGCAAAAGTATTTAGAGAAGGCTGAATATTGAATGGTTCCACACGCTACACAGTGCACGTGTGCTTGAGAAAAAAAAAAAAAAAAAACAAAAAAAAAAAAAAAAAAAAAAAAAAAAAAAAAAAAAAAAAGCTGCAGGAAAAATTTCTGTGTATGTACCAACAGCATATGACATTCTGCATTTGTTAATTAGGTACTTTTGAACTGTTGTGGTTCTCTCTCTTTTGTGTCCGTTCACACTTGCTGATGTTTCCTATTTAAAGAAAACAGGTTATAGGAATTCTCCAGAGACAGCTGAAAGTTTTGGCAAGCTTATTTGATAAGTGGAAGACAAGGCTATAGTTGTACATAAGTTCTTGCAGGTCACCTGGACAATTTTGCTTGAGAAAGTRACCAGAACCTTAGAAAGATGAGAGAAATATGCCTCCTCTTTATATTTAATACTCCTTAACAGCATTCTGTTGTGAAAAAAAGGAAATATTTGCAAAATTCCAAAATTGTCTGTGGAAAACAGAAGAGGTTTTGCTGGATTGTTYAAATTACTTTAAAGCAAACATTTTTAAGGCTAGTGAAGGGAGATTGTTAGTCTGCTATTACTAYCAACTGATGTCATGATTAGAGAATTACCAAAATTTCAGCTGGCATCAGGGCCCACTGTGGCCCACACGGTGTAAAAATAGTATAAAAAAGGAATATAAAAATGTCAGTCGCTATTTTGTTATTGTAAACTWTGTAGGCTAGGAGAAAACAATAAACATAATGCAATAATGCAATAAAAGCCTGTTCYTGTGAGTAAAGTCTCTTGACTTAAAATTTTGATCAGTACAAAGAGCAAGCTAAAAGCATGGAAACATGGAAAATTGTTATCTGAATGCTTACTCTGGGAACTGTTGTGTATAAAGTATTCTACTGAATATCCTTCATTCTCAGCACAGGATGCTATTTGTTGCTRCTGACTTTTCCGGGAAAATTTGTTTTCTGTGGCAACCATTTTGCACGACACAAGTATAGTACTGTTCCAGGACAATAGGATATTAGTTTCTCCAGATGTGATGAAAGCAATGGCTCACAGGAAAAGATTCCAGGCTTTTGAGGAAAAAGTGAAAAATGAACAGGGAAAACTCACTCTAGCATAACCTCACCACTGTCAAATGAACTGGAACAATGCAACATGTTTGTTCCATGATATAGGCAAACCCTGTCTTTTCAYGGGATAAAAAAGGGCTATTAAACAAAGTAAGTACTTGTGTTCCTTTGGGAGACCCTCTGGGGTTTGATATAGGAAGGCTGGACCTATAGACCAGAGAATTCATCATACTGCATCTATTTTGATAATAGCAGCTAGATGATATATAAATGTGTTTCCTTTGGTAAATATATTGAATCCATTTGCTAAAGATAGTCTTCTCCCTCCCCCAACCTATTTTGTGAATTTTCCTTAGAGAGGTCACACTTCTCTTGAATTGACGTATAATTGGCTATTATTTTCTAAATAACTGAAACGATCACATTTTGTCTGTAGWATGCTTATAATGTAATAATCAACAGAAAAATTACCAAATCAAGTGATGATGGCTAGTTTTAGGTAGATGAATTGCTCACAGTATATTCCTTCTATTCTCTCAGCAGCCATCGAGTTTGAGAACACTTTTCTAATGCAAATGATCATGCTTATAACGTCATCCCTCACAATTTCTACCTGTTGTTATTTCYATTTACGTGTCTGCTTGCTAGAACTTTGACAAAAATCAAACAAAAAATGTCACTTAAGGACATTTTTTTAAAATGATGCAAATATTCAACAAGCCCAAAACAAAGCAAAAGGAAAAAAAAATGCACACGCACACACACACTTGATTTTTAACTGGGAAATCAAAAAAAAAAAAAAAAACCCCACATGTGGCTTCAGAATGTGCTTGCTTTTATAAGGCTGAGTTAATTCTTGCTATTTATTAGGCTTCAGTTTGAAATTGTGGACACGAAACTGATTTAGTGTAATGCTTTTGATTCTGTTATTGTTTACTAGTCTGCTTAGCTGGGAGATGTTTTTTGCTCTGGTTAATAGGCAAAAGGTAATCTTACTGTAGTTATGGATATTTACAGCCTTTGTTAATTATTTCTTTATTCCCTGTTGTAGTGGAACCTTTATCTTGGGACCTTTATTAGATTGTCTGTGCTTAGGAAGAAATATTTTGTAATTTGCTGTAACAGTTTTTGATTGGAGTGAAGCTCTGATATTTTTTGATGCCATACATGGTATGAATACTATAATTCTTAAGAAATTAAAATGCTGGGGGTAAAGTTTATATTACATACTCATTTAATTATGAGACAGATTCTGCTCTAGGAGTATTGAATTGAAATAAGGTAGGTTTTAAATGCATATTTTGTTTTCACTTACAAAACAGAATATGCAATGTAATTTGCTGAAGCAATGATGTTTCTGGCATCATAGCAGTAGGCGCAGGTTTAATTWTGTTATTAGAAGAGCTGCTGTTAAAAAGATACCAATAAAGCACATGTTTCTTCCATCAGGTGTTCTATCATGTTCTAAATCAGGAATTACTCCAGAGCTCCAAGGAAGTCGTGGAATGACATTAGTCAGCTGGGGAAAAAAMAAAAACTTTTTGCCTCAGCCAGGAAAAAAGTGAGAAAAGAGAGTTACTATTACCATGAATGGAAGGTCCCTAGCAGTTATGATCTATCCCCACTTTTAAAATACACTTAAGTAATACGTGAGATTTAGGAAAAAACAGAGCTCAAACTGAGAGCAGAAAAGAGTGGAAATCTGTTTTTGAACTTGGCGAGGCTACGATTCCCTGCCAGAGCTAGACTGTTATTTCTTACAGGACAATGTTGCTGTTGTAGAGAGCATCCCTTGGGTTTCTACGGGCAGCAGGGCCAAAGAGGTCCTTACGCAGGGCAGGGCTTTTGCCTCTTTGTTGAACAACTGCTCACTTAATTGCGTCTTCCTCTCAATGATTTTGTAAGACCTTCTGGAAACTGAATACTCTGCTTTTTACTTTAGGTAGGAAAAGCAAGAGAATTAGTTTTCCCTCTCCACACACATACATCTTTGATATAAGTTACTCAAATAGTTGTGGGTACAAAAACCTACTGGCAAAGGAGTGTGGGTCTTGTGTATGCTGGGTGAGTGGTATAACAATTACCCAACTGTATAACACACAATAACTAACAGTGATTTTTCTTTCAATGTGTTTTGAATGGACTCCAGTTTTCTAAATGTGAATACCCTACAAGTGACRTTTCTGGAGAAATGCTTACCACGTAAAATGTAATATATTTAGTCATGAGCTAGACACCTAGTTACTCAACACTGAAATGAACTACACTAACTCTGGGCATAGAAGCAAGCATTTAGGTCTAGGGAACCTTTTTAGAAGAGACTTATAGACTTCAGATAGGAATTCAGTGGAGGGTCCAAGGACCMGAGCTGGTATGTAGGAGGTGCCTAAATCCTTTTGTATAGATGGTAGTGGTGTTAAGAGAACCAGCAGTCATCATCTGCACTAATAGAAAACTTCACGGTCCTGCRCCTTGCTTCAGGTTATGGCTCTTACTTGTTTGAGGAGGAAAATTTCCAGAGGTATCATGATAAGTTTATAGTATCCCTATAGCCGAGTCTTGGAGATATTTTTGTAATATTGACAAAATATATAAGGCTATATAAAGCTTTGTTGGAACGTCGGGAAATAGTCTGTAATTATGCTGATAGCGTTATTAAGTTCCATGCCATTATCTACAAAGAAGTTTATATTGCAATGTTCGATTACAAAATGAAAAGTTGCGTGCCAGAATGATTCATTCTCCTTTTTTTCCGTCCCAATTTAATAACTCATCCTAGGATGCACTGGATGCTATCAATAGTAAGGTACACACTCAGTGATACTAGTTCCCCTCACAGCATTTCTAGTGAATACATTGTGAGATCTGTCCTAGCTTCCCAAGAATAGTAGCCAAGTGTGACTGTGTCTTACTAGTGGCTGAACTTGATTAGACATTACCAGGTTTCTTGTATCTCTCGACTGAGGAGTTATTAGGAATAGCTGATATTCCTCACTAAAATGTTGCTAAGATCAATCTTTAAAAGACTGGGATTAGTTTATACATTTTCCAGATAGAAAGGGAGCTCCTTCATACAGAAAGGAGGCAGATTGGCAGGGAGTGTGTAGTTTCTTAATCTCTCATTCAGTGTGAAAATACTAGGATTTTTTTATCCTTTGTCAGATATATTTGTGTATGCATACTGTAGTAACAGAAAATGCTATCCTTGAGATTTCTTCAGTGTTTGTTGTAGTTTTTGTCTCATGTGTGAGTGTGTATGCTTGCATGTATGTTACATTTATTTTCTTTCTTCCCCAAATAAATGAGGCCATTGTAGTTTTTATAAATAACAACCATGCTTAGAAAGCTGGTTGATAAGTGCGTTGATTATTAGTAATTAAGCATTTGATTGTTCCTCAGCAGCAGTATGGGATTTGGTTGATTTAATCCTTTATTGTATAATTATTGTTTGAAAATTCAATAAAAAAGGTAGTATAAAAAGGTAGTAATATTAAAGAAAACCTGATGGGTATTCGTTCTACGCTATATAACTGTAGGCTGAGAAACAATGCAGCAGTGCTGATTATCTGATTTATAATGAAAGACGGCGTGTGGAGTTAATCTTAGGCCTATGAAACGAGAGATTAGCAAAACAACTCAATTGTTTTAACTGTTGATTATGCATTTTGTTATGACAAAAAGGGCCTGCACTAAGGGAGTCATGATTCAGCTGTGACATTTTACCTGAAAGGAAAAAAAGTAACATACAGAACAATCAAGCAATTTTGCTCCTTTGTAGAAGAGAAATGAATAACTCAGCATTGAGATGAACACAGCTGGCTTTTTCAGAAACAATGTCACATGTAAAGTGACAGATGATCTTTAAAGGGTAAAYGTGATTTTCACTGAAGTCAAAGTAGCAAAGCTAATTTATACCAGCAAAAATCTTTTTTTCTTAGATAAATATCTGTATAATGACTGCTCTATATTTACTGCGTATAATTGTAAGAGCATTACTTGCATTGTCATTTGTAAGCACAAATTTAGCCTCTCCTTTGGTCACCATGGAGAGCCTTTTTGTAGTAGTACAAAGCCAGGCTATTATACGAAGTATGGGGGATGGAGTTAGGTTAGAACACAAGCTCACAGTGTATCCCAGCCTGCAGCAAACAGTTTGTTTATGGTTCTTTCTGCTGCTATTCCACATCTTACGTTGCCCAGAACTGTCCTATCTTTCTCCTATCGACATATARCAGAAAGCACCCTTTCAGAAAAGACACAACAGTGATGTTGGCTGTCACTGTACAGGAGAATTACTCTGTGGTTGTTATTCTTTTAAAAGGTAACTGCTGCAGGCCGTGTGAGCGTTGATTCATCTTGAAGGTACCAGCAATATGCAGGAACACCTGCTTAAACAATGAAAGGATGTTYCTGATCAGAGAAGTAATCCTCTACAAACTTCTCTGTGCATAACATTTTCATGGCCCTTACACTGGCCATCTCCATTGACCTAGTGTGCCAGGGGAGCTGGACTGCTGACCTCTTGTCAGGGTGCCCTGCCAACACATGGCTGATGCTGTATTAACCTCTGATGAGCTCTAGCAAATGAGGGTGCAKGGGCAAGAACTGGCATGTGGCTGGAAGAACCTACTGCCAGGCTATGAACGCATGGGCAAGCGGAGCTGAGCTCAGTCTGGCACTTTTTATGCCAGTGAACCTCAGATGTTTTCCATCAGGTGCTACATCCTGCCTTACTCTCCCATATGGCTCTCCTTTAAAATTCAGCTTCATATTGTAGCAACAACCTTTGTTCCTTCAGTATTTTCTTCTCAAAGATAGGAAGAAGTGCTAGTTGCATGAAGCCTTTATGGTCTTTGAAATACTATGTTGCTATAAAATATAAATATAATTAAGAAGTTTCTCAATGAACATCATTTTCATATTTTAAATCATTATATTCGGTTCTAGCTTACACATTGACAAACGACATCAAAACCTAGCTATCCTCACATTCTTACAATATTGCCCTTCTGTTCTTCTATGTAGTGGGAAATGTGCATTATGTAACTGTGTGCAGTAACTTCCTTGTATATAAATAAAATAGATTCACCTTTTATGCCCTCTGCTTCCTTGTGCAGCATATTAATCACTTCAAAGTGCTTCAAAATCTAATTCACCTTCCTAGTAAGGAGAAAAAAATCAAAACCAGGTATGCCAATGGGGTTTGTCTTATTTTTGCTGATCGGACCTCACGCTTTGGTCTGTTAACAGCTGTAGAAAGGAATATTCTTTCAAATTCTCATGCTGCAGGCAGTTTTACACACGTTAAGGCTAAATTTGAGGTACTAAGTCAGTTGATCTGGCTCTTAACTAGAAACACCTTTTCTTACTGAAGTTTCATTTACCTGGGGAAAAATATGAGTGGTCGTGTAGCAGCATTTTCACATAGCTATAGTTAAAGGTTGTGCTACCACTTTTATTTTTAAAGGGTTTCTAACTTGGCTATAAAGGAAAAAAATGCTTCAGGAAACCATTTGTTGTTCACARTTAAAATGAAAGGTAGTGATATATTGAAGGGTGAGAGTGGACGCAAGCAAGGGGAAAGCATAGAGATGAAATCAAGAAGTTTTCCTCCAGTCACATTTTTTTTGCCCTTTCTATAGCTAAGAGAAGCTGTAATTTTAAAAACAACAATAAAAAGTGTTTGTTTATACAATGGTTTGATTATAGCATTGTGGAAAACAAAAACCTCTTTCACTCTGACAAATGAGCATATGCAGTTACCGATTTAAGCTTATTTTGCTACCTTTTATTCTTAAAAGGGAGCAATGTTTGAGCTTGCTGTTGTTTATGCAGTAATTCAATGGAGAGTTGCATTTATGGAAAGAGATTGGAAAAGGGGCAGGAGAATTGTGCAGAAGGTCTAAAGAAAATTTAGAAGGTATGAAGATGAATGATGAGATAAATTAGGGAAAATAGAATGTAAACTTTTATTGAGAGAGAATGAGAAGAAGGCAGTAGATAAAAATGAAAAACAAGCTAAATTTTTGTTGTAAAGAGGGATGAAAACCAGTACGAAATAGTGAGTGGTAGACAGAGAACTGAATGGAACCCTGAACAAAAGCAGACAGGTACAAAATCCGGGTACAATAGAGACGTAGAAGACACGTAGAAGAACAGTAAAAACTCTGCAAGAAAAAAGGAGTAAATGCAAGTCAGAAATCAAACAAAGGGTGCATTGCATTTTCATTCTATCACTCTCTCTTGGAAGCATTAGAGCTGAAATAGTTACTGCTAGAATAACAAATATACTGATTATCCTACTGCTAACCAAAATCCTTTCCTAGCTTGGATCAGAGACCTGGAAAAAATGCTTAGAAGCTTTTGGGTTTCCGTGATGCCAAACTCCTACTAAACAGATTTCAGTTCCCAAAGCTCCGCATATGCAGTGCTTGCTACTTGAATATGGTATGAGAAACTTGGCAAATGTTTGGAAGAGTTGCAAGTCAATCTCAATCTCTCCTTTGGGGGGGAAAAAAAAAAGAGACTATTTGTTTCTGTATCTCTTTTTCAAGGGTGCCGCAGCCCCTGTTGCAAAAACCTAGCAGTGATGCTGTCTGACRCCCCTCTGGCAAAAGATAAAGTAAGATGCAGCCCCGTTCAGCTGAGTCAGAGCACTCTGCTGGATCAGAGGCTCTTGCTGGTGAAACTGAATGCTTTAAGGCACGTTCAAAGAGCAGCAGTAGAAGATCAAATTCAAARGAGACAAAACAGAAAGGAAAGGGGAGATTTTTACAGAAAATTTCACATAGAACTATAAAAAAGTGGCTCCTCAGTTTAATATTGTGAAACCAAACCATACATCAAAGCGTAAGTGAAAGAAATGGTAAAAATATGTTATTGTTATTTTTTACAAAATKCAGTACAGAAGATGTTCAAGGACATATGATGACACACCTTAGTATATTTACCTTTCTGTAGGAGGAAAACTTAGTAACGTTCAAAGAAACTTTTTCCTGAAAAAATGAGTGATATACTTGTAAATACTAGTGCAAAATGTCAAAATATATCATTAATTTTACTTGATACTCTTCAAATTATTTACTAGGTTACCATTTAGTTACATCACGTTCTCTTTGTCAGCTTCAAGTTCTCATTTAATCCATTACGTTATCATCTGTATGATCATAACATAYACTCTTGTAGAATTGAGTGGTTGTATATGGTGTTAGATGCTGTACAAAGTGGTGGTTCAGTAGTGGCATTTCATAGAGTCAGTGCATTTGTATTGTGAATTATCCATTCTTATTATAATTAAATACACCAATTTCAAACAGTCATGAAATAGTTTGTTTAAATAACACTGTTCGATACTCTTTTTTCCCCCCATAATTTAAACACATGACCTATCAACATGACATTCTGCATGCGTATATTCAGGTACAGCAGTGCAGGTTAAGAATATAGGCCTTGAAACAGTGCCAATGAGTTTTCAACACACTTTATTACTTTATTGTTATTAAACTGGATCTTTCTCCTCCAAAACTTTATGTATGCAAGTAATTTTTGGCCCAAAAGGAAAGTAAGTAGATGCAACAGATGAAATTATTCACAAAATTAAAGGTTTGTAGAAATGGAGCTAAGTGAAAAGCTATTATTTGTTCCAAATCCCTCTTTTGCTTTGTATCACATTGTATCCCTTGCTTTGGCTTGAAAGAATTATTTACCTTGTTGTAATTAAATTATAAATAATGTAGTCATTGTGGAMAGAGTTCTGTTTTTTTGCAGTAGGTATTTCATTTGAAATTTTAAGACACTGAAGACATTAAATAATAAAGGCGGGGGGACACGTAGCAGCTCATTAATACTGTTTGATGAATTTGTCTACATACACCAGAAATGCTGTGTGTTTCTCTTCTACCAGTGCTAAAAGGATGCTTTTAGGCATACTAGGCAGAGCAGAATATGACATTAGAAATAATATATGAGATAAAACGTTATACTCCTTTGCATAGAATGGTAACAGAGCATTTGGTATTTCATTAGCTCTTGATCATCCAACAAGGCCATGTGTATACTTGTTAAACCAGATAACTAGAAGTTTTGATGAGAGTGTGAGCAAATTTGATTTTCCCAGTTGAAGATTTGTGTGCAAGACAGACGAGAAAGWCTGGTTTCATTATCTCTGCAAAGAAAATTGGTTCTTCCATTTGAGTAACTTGAAAAAATGCTTTGGATAGTTCATACAAACAAGTAAATAAAAAGAAAGGGGTTCATTTTATCATGTCTCTTTAAATCTGTACTATTGCTCTAGTCTTGTCTTTTCACTGGAAACCTAGTGTTAGTAATACAGGCGGCCTGCTGTGGCCAGAACAGTAGTTTCATAAAACAGGGTAGTGGTAATGATGTCTGTGAACCCCATGGAGATGGCTTGAAAGTTATGACACTTGCTTAATGGAATTAGGCCCTTCATTTTTAGTTGAAAATCTTTTTATTTCATTAATTGGACTGTATATTATGGTGATGTGATGCATAGTTAATGCACCAGCCTGTCTTCTGTCATTTCTAGTTTCTATCTTTATATTCTTGATCTGTTTATTTACTGGGAACAATTACCCTTGACGGTAGTGTTATGTATTCTCACTAGCTAAAATAGCCCTCGGACTTTGAAATAAAATAATTAAGTATTCTATCATATTGACGCCAAGCCTTACCTGATAAAAATCTGAGTGTTAGCAAAAAGACAGTGTGCTCTACAGGAAAGGTTGGTACGTGTCACTGAGTACCACAAATGGTTTTACGATGAGCTAATTGTTCCATTTGTCTTAACTCAAATAATTAGAAGACCTGGTCACTAGGTCTGCCCATTGTGTGGTACCTTTGTGTTCACCACAAGCTGCAGTGCAGCAAGAAATGAGGTTTGGAACTGATCTTCCTCCCACAAATAAAGTTAGTGCATCCAGATTTGGAAAATGACAGCAGTAATATTCCCTTAGTAAAGCTGGAGCTTAGCCCTGTTATACTTATTAAAAAGCCTATTCATACAAATTAAATCCATTCCATATCCTGGCCTCTGATGACAGCTCCATTTTTTTTCTTGTCTGGTTTGAATTACCTCAAGTCTGTACCCAGAAAGAATTTATCCCTTTCAAGAGACTTCTCCAAGCCTGTAATAAATTCACATGGGTCGTCCCATCAATGTAGTGAATTTGCATTATTATTTCATTATGAGAAGAAAAGAAAGAGGATTAGATCTCTTGCAGCATTGGCAGCGCCTAATTCAACCTGAACACATGATTAAAGCTGGCATTTATGACTATAACTGTCAAAGAAAACTAATTGTAAACTGAGAGCTGTGGATAATTATGGCCTTTGCTATTAAACCATTTTTCTCCTATTTATCACAGGACAAACTACAGACAATACTACTGTTTGCATTTAGTTCTCTGGTTACTGGGAGCCTATTTATGCAAATGAAAATTGATCTAGATTCTCACACTGATGGTTCTATGTAAGCTTAGTTTCAATCATGCTGTGAAAACCATGAAAAAAGTGGCACTTATGCCGCAATATCCATGACACTGCATTTTGCATTGTCTCACTCGCAAGTACCTTTCCTTTTTAGCATCTGTCTGGTTAATTAGTTTCACATGAATGCTACTGAATAAGTAAGTTACTYGAACTACCTTCTCACAGGAGATATTTTTCTTCTGCAGTCTTTTATTATCGTTCATACGTTGCTTGTATAGATTTGTTATCTCCTAGGGCTGTATACATCATTGTTTAATAAACTGTTTGTACGTTCATAGAGAAAGGAGACCCTGAGACCTGGAATAAAAGTTGTCATAGTGATAATTGTTTTAGTGTCTTTTGTTGGAGAACAACTGCAGGAATAATGCTTTAGGCTTTTTTTTCTTCACATTGTATTTTCTTGTTCTTTCTTTTTTTACCCTTGGAATGGATTCCAGATAGGAGAGATTAGACATGTTGAAAGGAGGAAATCCTGGATATTGCAGGCGATGTGAGTTACAATATTTAGCCCTTCTTGAGTCAGTGTYAGCTGAAAACCAGAGTAGGTAGACTGGGACTTCCAGTCTTCYAAGCGTGATATGAATAGGAGCTATGAATAAGAAATGTAAAATCAAAAGGTGTATAGGGAATTATAATGTATTACCTATCACAATAAAAGAGTAGTGATCAATTAGTATCTGTAAATGGCTCAGAAATCGCTTTTCCACAATAATGTGTAATTAGTCATTGTCATAGAGTTACTGTTGAAGCAAATGTAAATGGGTTAAAAAAGTGTTACATTCACTGGTGACCTCTAACATGGCAGTCTTGGATGTAATCCTTGGGCCAGTAATTYGTATATCCCTAGATACTGGAGCTGGAAGAATATTTTTCACTGTTCTGTGTATTCCCTCTGTAAATATCTGCTAGGCACTGAGAGGGACCAGAGACTTTCTAGCTGGATTTTTGGTGTAGCAGTTTAATAACCTGATGTACACAAAAAGAGGAAAAAAAAATAGTCACATTGGCCTTAGTACGATTGACAATGTGACAGATGCAATAATTAGGGATGCAGTAATTACGGARTCGTGTCTGTGCATTATTTAGTTGAGAATATATACAGTAATGGATGGCAACAGACAGAACAGAAGTGGAAATATTCAAGTATTTTTAGGATGTAAACTGCAGTAAGACACTAAAATAGTATGCACAGTGGCTCAGATCCTAACATAAATGTATTAAATGTATTTAGGAGTAACCATTGTTTTCTTTTTTTCTTCTTTTTTTTCCCTCAGTTTGTTGCCTTTGAGGATCTAGGCCTTAAATAATGTTTGTACATGAAGAGTGACTTTTTAATTTTGATTACAACAAAACTAGAGGAAAAAACAGATTCCCTGGTAATACAAATACACACRCTTTTTTAGCTCCCGGACAAAATATTAAATAATCCAACCTTTGCACTGGAGAAATTTACATTATAGTTTTAACAATAGACAAAATATGTATCCATATTTCTGTATGCTGACTAAATCAAGACAATGCTGATTTCAACACACTTTGAGAATGTAGCTCCAGATGTGTTGAATTAGAAAGATTCAGTTCAAGACTTGAGCTAGTTTATACTCAGTCCCAACTTTGCTTTTTCACTTTTTTTTCATAAATTCTCACTTGTGTTCTCTGCATCTAATTGAGGCTAATTTAGGCCGTAACACCAGTATCCGTTGTGCTTGCTTGATGTTACCTGCTTCCTGAGAAATGGTGTGCACTATTTCTAACTGGGCTGACAATTGAATCTGTTTAGACTCTGAAACTTGGCAGCAYCCCTAAGTCAGGTTTTAGGTATTCAAATGGGTACACTACCCACACCAGTTTCATTCATCAAATTTATTTCAGGTACCARTTTTCATCCATACTACAAACTAACGTTGAACCTACAGGTTTTGAATCCAGATCTTCCATAGGCTATTTCTGTGGAGAAGATCTATCTTTGATAGGCACTTTGGAAAGGGCTGTAGTTCTTTGTTGAAAYGGTACATATTTTCCTCCCTGTTGTGAGGAAAATGACTTTTGAGATCAAAGAAGGATAGTAGAATTGAGAACTAGAAGCTTAAAGGATTGTTATGGGAGCTAAAAAGAAGCAAATACTTTCRGAGGTTATTGATAATCTGAATGGTACGTTGGTAAAACATGGGTAAATAGTGGTAAATTGCTAAATATTGGTAAATACACTGATAAAACTATTCAACTGTAATTCAGTAATAGTACATGTTATAGGAAAGATTACTCTATGTCTATTTCTCTGACCTAGATGGAACAAATTCGTTATAATGTATTCTGTCTCTAGATAGTAGCAAAGGTTTGAGTAAAATTTGGACAAGTAGTGTTTCTGGATTGCCTACTTTCTGTTTAGAGTTTTCTGAAATTTAGGCCTCTTTAAGATATCCCACACTGCTCATCCAAAACCAATAAGTTACTTCTGGAACTTGGACAGTCTCGCTCCACAGCAGAAGMAAACTTCAGTTATTGCCATTCTTCATTACTCATGCGTCACCTTTGCTCCGGAAGGTGAAAGATATTTCCACTCTGTTTGTTCTTCTTTGCAGTTTTCCTTTGTTTGTATCACATTCCTCCTCTCCTACTTTTTTTTTTCTTGTATAAAATTCTGTCTCCGTCAGTAAAGTGCCTGTAAGGAAATGATGATTTCAGAGGCAGAGAGTCACATAATTTTTGTTTGGAGATGAAAATTCAAATGAGAGAGTACTGCCAGCTGGGTTCTGAGTAGAGCAAGTTTGTAGAGATCACTCATGAGTTAGGATCATGTGTTTGCTCCTAAAGATACAAAATCACAGGGTAGTTGGAGTTGGCAGGGACCTCTGGAGTTCGTTTGATCCAACCCCTCTGCTCAGGCAGGGTCACCAACAGCAGTTGCTCAGGACTGTGTCCAGTTGGGTTTTAAGTAYGGCCAAGGATGGAGARTCCCCAACCTCTCTGGGCAACCTGTGCCAATGCTTAGTCACCCTCACCATGAAGAAGGGTTTTCTTATATTTAAATGGGATTTTCTGATTTTTCAGTTGCTTCTCATCTCATCACTGGGCACCACTGAGAAGAGTCTTGGTCTTCTTCACACCTTCCCATCAGATATTTATAAACCGTAATACCATTACAATTAAAGATTAGTTTGTAGTTGTGAGAGCTAGAGTTTTTTTCTGAAAAATAAATTAGAACTTAAAATTCTGCACAACTGCATAGCCATGTGGGCTATAAAAA
Organism: Rhea americana; assembly: GCF_003343005.1. Taxonomy (NCBI): domain Eukaryota; kingdom Metazoa; phylum Chordata; class Aves; order Rheiformes; family Rheidae; genus Rhea; species Rhea americana. The sequence continues at coordinate 2,431,915 of NW_028185495.1, read as the reverse complement.
TTAATCTAAAAAACTAATGTGTTTTAATGACTCGGAGTTTGATAACAACTACTTAGGCTATGCTGCTGAAGATGTACTGGACTGCCTTGAAWTTGTCCACATGTTACTTATGAGCATCTTCGTTACAGGTAATTTTTTTAACTGTGTTGGCTGYGAATTTAGCAAAGGTTTTACCTGCATTAGGGTTTGGTCTTTTGTTTTATTTTTGACAAAAATAGTATCTGTGGTGACAGAATAATTTCCATTGTAGAAGAAACAAATTTCTTGGGGAGTAGAATATTGACTAGAATTTAACTTAGTAATTTATAGTTACTAGTAATAGTAATTAGTTAATAGTGATTTATARTTAGTTTAAAATAGACTGAGGTCTTTCTCTAGGAGATAGAGATGGAGAGAAACATAAAACTTTGTAGATTCTAGATATTCTGAAGAAACAATCAGATTAAAATTCTTCCACTGTTGAAAATAACGAAGATGGAGATAAAGTAATAACATGTTTGTAAAACAATGTCCTTTGAGTTCAGATACATTAGGCTGTTTAGATACTACATCTCCACTGATTTCAGAAGGAATTACATACTTAAAATTACTGTCAATATGAATTCCAGTACTTAAAATACATTTAAAAATTTTTTAACTACTTTTGATGGAGGCTGTAGGAACCRTGGACTAGAGAAGAAAGCATGCTGTATAGTAAATTTAAGATACAGAAGAGTATTAGAAGTATTAGGAGGAGCTGAGAATTTAAAGCATAGCTAAAATTGGTTTATCTGTTTATTTTTATATTTATCAGTTTGTTGTGTTTATAGTATTTATACTTATATTATTGTAAACAACGTTTACCAACAGAAGTAGCAGATCTAATAAATTCTTAAGACAGTGTTTGCCATAAGGAGATGAGGAAGGAAACAAAGGTCAAAAAAGGAACATACATTTTATGTAAACTGTAGATGAACATGTATTGTGCAGTTGGGATCTCTTGAGAAATTACAGGTAAAAATTAGAACGAGGAAGAATCTGAAAGATGAAGCAATATCTACGGTAGAAGTCTTAAAAAAAAAAAAAAAAAAAGACAGAACCTTAACAAATAATAGAAAATAAAATCTTTAAGATGGAAAGAAAAACAAAACAAGATTATAATCTTTGAGTATGTAAGAAGTACTTGAGAGATGCGAATAAAACATAAGTGTGATACCTTTAAGAGGCACACTGGAGAAAGATCTAGGATATTGTATATCTCTAAACTTGGCCCTCTAAGTAGAGAAAAAGATAGGATATAAGCGAAGAAGTTTGATTTTAATTAGAAATGTCAGTTTACCAGAAAAAAGACAACTACAGAAAAATCCACAAACATACTTATCAGAGTATTTTAAAGGAGACAAGTGAGGATTGGACAAAACAGAAAAACAATCCTGGATTTTTGGAATGAATTCTGATAAATCCCAGTGGAAGAAATTACAAGGTCACTAAATCCTGGATGAATGACTAAGCTTTCGAATGTGCTACTGCCATCAGAAAGAAAAAAGGGTCTTGAAAGTGATGGAAGGGATAGTGGCTGAGGTGAAAAGCAGGGTTACAGGGGTCATTAGCAGGATAGATTTGGTCCATCTGTAGCTCAGTGACGTGCAGGAAGGAGCACAGGACTTTGTTTTTTATTTGGACCAGCTCTAGTTATTTAAAGGAAACAGAGGGTTATTAGAATGATTCACACAAACCAGATGAATGAATAGATAAGGAGGTAGTTATTCAGTTCATCACTGATAGAATGGAAATTAAGAAACAAAAACCAATGCATTTTCTCGTGGTGTTATACCACTAGAAGAAAGTCTGGAACATAACTGGTGAGCAGAAAACTGCAAAATGCTTGGTATAAGTTTTCAAATCAGTAAGAGAAGATAAGTTATAAGAAATCACTCTGGTATGGCATAAAGAACAGCTGCAGCACTGAGATCATCACGGAGAAAGATAACATGCAATAGAAAGGAAAATCATACAACAAAGAATTTTAGTTATTTAATTATTGAAAGAAAAGGTATAAGGGAAAGGGTTGGACTCTGACATGGAAGAATAAATATGTAAACTTTCTTGATATAATGATAGATCTTGAATAGAGTAAGGAGCAGCAGCAAGCAGTAATAGCCATGACTGTCTAGGGGAGTAGGTTTGTTCAGAATAGGAGTTTGCAAATCTGAAGGTGCTAACAGGATACACCTTYTGCATACTGCATGATAAGGCTGTGGTTAGATCTCAGAAATTTGTTAGATCTTAAAATTCAGTAAGATGCTGACATTTATGCTGGTGACTAAAATACCAAGAATTATTGTACTTAATTAAGGAGAAGGAAATTCATGTTTTAGGGCTTTCTTTTTACTACTTAGAAATTGGCATGAGATTTAATGAGTGAAATTTTTTCAACATCTATCTACTAGATGATTCATGTACTTTTATCCACTGTCTAAGCCAGGATACCTGACCTCACTTCTGATTTAGTGAGATAATACTAATGATTCAAAGCCTCTTGCAGTCTGTGGAAAAGCTGCTACTGACTTCCCCAGGGTCTAGGTCTGGGTCTGGGCCGTACAGCTGTTAGAGGAATGGATGAAAGGCAATGAGTTCTTGATGTCCTCCTGTCCTCAGTTTTCTTAGATATTTTCAGGAGTGAGATGATAAGAGCATTCTTTGCCATGAGAAATGTAGCCATGTAAATTATATTTTGAAAAGATTTTCAAGGACGAGTACTTTACTTTTTTTTTTTTTAATCCACTAGAACTATGTCACAGAACCCTTTGTGGTATAACTTTTCTGAATTTTTATTTCCATTTCTGGCTGGGAAGCCCTTTCTTCGACTGCTTTGCCAGACACCACGATTTCTCCAGGAAATCAGACACTCTGATGGTTTTATTCTGAGGTAACAGATTGTTGTAAAACTATTTCAGCTGGTTTAGAGGATTTAGTTTTTCCTGGCGAACATACTGTAGAGCTCTATAGTGCCAGTCTGGTAATTGAAGCCTGTTAAATGAACTTTCCTTGCCCTGCATGTATGTACCAAGAATATGCCTGATGAAAAAGAGCTAGTAACACCAACAATAAACYGTCTTTTCCAAATGTTTCCCTAACCCACTAAGTATATGTTTTCTTAGCTCCAGCAGAACTATTAAGGGTATGTCAGCAAAACAAAATGAGATTCAGGTCTTCTGCAAAATAAATACGTTAAAAAATTAAGATCACAAGTGAATATTTAACAGCACTTTCCCTTTAGAGTTCTAGTGTAAATTACAGAGCCTTTCCCATGTTAGAAATAAGTCTACAAGCTTATCTCAAGTGCCCAATGTCAAGACTTTTGATCTTGTCAAGGCATTTGCATTTCTGTTATGAAACTACCTGAGTATACTGTTTGAATGTTTTATTTCATACAATATACACAGCTCAGTTAAAGACAGATACTCAGATACTACAATGACTGAGAATTTAGTTCGACTTGAAGGTTATGGTCTGAGTTCTGTCTTATTGCTTGATCCAACAGTAGCATGAGCTCATTCCCYAGAGGAAATGCCGGGGATGTCCAAACAGCCATACTGACAGCAGGCTTTTTGGAGCCATTTTCTGGTTCCCCTGCTCTGGAGGTGTTTGTGATGGATGCCCAGTGGGCTGCGTACAGCATATTACTCCAGCAGTGCTTACCTTCATGGGATTTATGAGCTAGTGTGGCTTTTATGTTGTCTGCAAAAAGCATCTCATTTTTCAGCCCATAAACCTTCTGTTAGGAGACCTGATAAGAACCAAACCAAGTTTCAGACGGGGCAGTTTTAGTTGGTTGCTGTTAATTATTGCTCCACGTTAAAGACGTGATGATTAGAACTTTCAGCAAAACATACCAAAACAGCCTTGGACAGCCAAGAATTCAGTGAAAGAAAAATAAAAAGGGAGAGAGAGGGCTTACTTCCTAATTCAAATTACAGTTAATAGAGCTATGCTGAGGAGAGGTATCTACTATTGCATTCCTATGCATTATAAATCATCCCACTGGTTAGTGGGATTTGACATAGCTTGTCACTTTCTATACCACTAATGAACATAATGTATAAACCTTTGTACAAAACCTGCAGTGTGGYGTGTAATATACCGTAAAGCTAGACAGAATACAAGCTTACAATGAACTATTTGGAAGTTGCCCTTCAAATTTGTGTAACCCTGTGTTTCTGCTCCCTTCCTTCAAAGTAACATAGTAGCRGAGGAGTTTTAGAGGGAAAACTCAAATAAATAAAAACAGGTCATTAATTTATTTACATTCCCTGTAGATATGTTGCAGTGACTTAGTTTAGTTCCTGCAACATGGCAGAAGAGATGTAAACATCCTCTCAGATGTCTGCACCTGAAATTTGCCCTGCAGACGGCAGACTGCAGCGGGTCTTCGGGCTGCAGCTGCCACGGCTGAGAGCACTGACTAGGTAGTCAGACCTCCGCCTTCCCCACCAGTCCACGCTCCCGAAGGGAGCAGCCCCAAAACGCATTTTGATAATTGTCTCTCAAAGTGGCACAGATCATGGTGCGAAAGTTTACATCCAAAAGAAATGGTTGTCATCCCCTGACAGGATTTATAAGCACGACACTCTTTCTTTGCTCTTTTCTTCTGCTTTAGTTGAAAAGAACTGGAAATCTTCACTTCATTTCCCTTTGTACTTACAAGAAAGGTCCTTAAAGATAGGAATGTTTGTGAGGAGAGTGTCATGAGTAATATATGATGTATAATATTTTTTTCTGCATGGTAAAAGCTAATAACAATTTCCAGAATTACCTATTTCTGAGGCCATTTTTCCTGCTGAATTCTAGTGAGATTATAACTCCTAGCTGGTGAAATCTGTCTGTAGATCTGAAATCTAGAGGGACAGTGACAAGAACTTCTTTGAAGTTCTTCATGCTCTTCATGCTCTTTTTGAGATTCATTTCCAGTCTCCAGTTATGAAAGGAACTTTACTGCTCTAACTGCTGGATGCTGAGGTAGGRGCGCTCATAACGCTTCCTAAAATAATGTTTTTAAATTTTTCCTCCTGCCACATGAGTATAAATACTGAAGCTTTTCCTCTAAGAACTCTGCAAGCTCCTCTTTTGTTCTTGGGAGATTAAACCTGTCACTCTCAAAGAATTTTTAGGAAAATGTGATAAACCAGTATGTGTCTGTTTGTAAACGCTGAAGAAGTTTTAACTAGCACAGTGCTCAGATGGCACAATGCTAAGAGTCGTGAAAGCACCGAGAGGGTACTCAGCATTTACATAGGCTAAAATTGGCTGTTTTTTCTCTTTGTTTGCCCACTCTGATGCTTTAGGGAACTTTTACAAGTTTTTGATGGTCATCCCAAACGTTCCAGAAGCTTTCTTAACTAGTTGCTCGTCKGCTTGATTTTCATAGCAGTGCTTTCAGGCTTGCTTTTCCAGTTGCAGCGTTTGCTAACCTTTTGTTTTCGTAAGGCACGTAGATTGTCATAGTGAAAAGAAATACATGCTGAAGATGCTGAAGCTGTTTTACCATGTGACTTGTGAATGACTACAGGCTTTCAAACTTGTGGAAAGAAATCCACGGAGATGAGCAAAAATAAATACATTTGGAATGAGTTTCTGGTGACTGAAAATTGTAGTCTCTGTGTAGGTGCTAAATCATTTTGGTCCTACAGTCACCTTTAAGATGAAACTGTAAATATATTTTTAGTTGTCATGTAGGAGAGCAATCCACGAATGGAACTCTGAACTTGTGCGTGAGCAATGTTCTTTCCTCTTCACTCCACTAAGCATACGTCCGTGATACGAGCCCAGAAACATTTGGGACTTTGCTGTGAGTTGTAAAATCTGTGCATGCGAGTAAAGACATGAAAGGCCTAACTCTACAAAGATATTTTCATGTCCATCTATCATAGATTTCAATGGGGTTTAGAGTCCTAGGTAAGAATTAGGAGCTGAATACTTTGGCTGAACCAGATCTGTTGTTTCCCCCATCTTCTCTGAATAGCAAAAGCCATGCTTAGTCACTGCCATTCGGAAACCCYGAGCTTGAGCAAACAGCGTGAACTTTCTGCTCTAACAGACTCCAGGAAACTCAAGTAAAGTATGCTGGAAACTATCTGAAAATGTTTGTGCTAGTGGGTATTTTTCATGCTATGGCTGCTTCTGTAAGAGGGCAAAACCCAACAAAATATGAGGAATTAAGATGAAAATGAGAACTAAATTATTAATATAACAAAGTATTGCTGCTTTCTCTGTGCACATTTCCAGATCTATTGGATTTTCTCCCATTGTTCTGCATAAATTGCTTCTGACTGTACAATGGGCTTCAGCGGGGCCGTAGCTTTCAGGTTCTTGATTTTTCATAATTCACTCAAATGCCAGCTCAATGACATTAAGTGGAAAAATAGAAAAAAAATGCCTTCACTTTTCCACAGAAACAATTTTGAAAATCCATTTACATGGAAAATAAAGAGACATTAAACCCAGTGCAAATCTGCAGCTGAATACAAAAATCTGAAAGCATAATATTTTATTTTTCCAGATAATACAATACAAACTGTTATTTACTGCCTGAAAGGACTAAAGAGTTCTGAGATCCATGGAAGGGAGCTGTTTTTCTAATTTACAACGTGATAAAATAACTGGCTAAAAACACTTTTACTTTTTTTTTTCTTTTTAAGAAAATAAACCTTAAACAGAGGCCTTCTTGAGAGCGTTTTAAAAAGTAAAGTATTAGTATATGTTAAGCAGCCTTTCAATTTTATTCATTTGTGCTAAGGCTTCCCAAACTGCTCATTCCTCAAAATGGTGTTGTAAGATGCTCACTCTTACAAACTCTTATGAACTTGCTAGGCTGCAGTGCTCAAATAAGTGTTCTGTTAAGATGTTTTGCCAAATAATATTATCAACAGCACAATTACAGGAGGAAAACAGGATGTCTTTACTAAGGGAAAAACATCTAATGCAGTCAGCTGAGTAACYGAAAGTAGAAAAGCCATTTAATAATAGTGTGTGTATTTAATAAAAGTGTACACAGTGTCTGATCAGGAGGTTTCAATCTCTTGACGACATTGTAGCGCATATTCTTGGTTTGGGGTAAAGAATGACAGAATTCAGCGGAATTGTGATGACTTGTACCAGCTGAGGTACGTTATCCGTGTTGTGCGCGCGCGCGCTGTTCGGAAAGGTTCGTGAGGGTGCAGACCAGCCTGGCTGGAGTTAGTGAGCCGCGTGTCTTTGGGGGTTAGACGTGTACTGCAGCTGCCCAAGCTGTAGACCTGTGCAACACAYGCAGATTATCCTGAAGGCCGACAAAGCTCGGATTGCTCTCCTTACACTTGTGCTAAGTAGACCTTTTGCGTATGTGGTTATTTTCATATATTGCTAGGAAAACTGGATTTGTACACATGCAGCACTTGAAAAACAGGAGTATTGTGTTTACTAGAGCACTTGAGATAATGCCAAGAGGCKCAAAAGATAAGACCTCTGTCTTCTCTGAGTCCATCTATCCCGACTTCCCACTGAAGGACCTGATGACTGAAAAAYGCTTCACCAGGTTCTAAAACCCTTGTGAATTGGTAAGTTTTCCAGATAGGTCATGCCAAGTGGACAGAAGATTGCTTTCAAAGTAACACCAAAAATTAGTGTCAGAGCTCTAATAAAATCCCCAAACCTTTCAGCTTTGCATATTCACAAAATTAATTTCTCTTGGTATAATATTCAATGTATATTTCAGGTGAATGAAGTCTCTGAGCAAGACAGAGAGAGAGAAAAAATATTAACTATCACTGTCTAAATCTGAGAAAATAAAAAAGCAGAAAGAAAACTGGTATTCAAATAAGTATTCTGGCACAAAAATTTGTATCAGCTATTAATATTCATATTAACAAAATATAGAATTGTCTCCTAGTGACAAATAAAGAGTACTTATAACACTAAGGAATAAAATATTCTGCGTGCCTTGCTGGGATATTGCTTCAACCAGCTGAGAAGTGGCCATATCCCAGCATGGCACAGACATAGTAAAATTTGTTGTTGTGATTATAAAGTGGTATCATGCTAATAGTAGAAAACACTGTAAAACAGTGAAAAATGTATTCTGTATCATTAACAAGAGACAGAATATTAAAATGGAATAATGTGCATTGATGAAGAGTATCTTGGTTTGACAATTGTCTTAATTTTGCCTCCATGGAAAACAGAGTTCTCAAACTTTCCTTTCTGTTGTTCTTTCAAGCCACATTATTTTTAGTTAAAATTTTTTATTTCTATTCATCCTTTTATTCAATCCCTTATGATCTTCTAAATGATACCTTCTGTGGTCTTTTTGAAAATATTGCAACTTTATTTTTCACTGCATATCTGCTGAGAATATGAAAGTGTGGGATAACCTTGCTCCCATCCTAGTATTTATACGAAGTAAAGAGAATTGTCCAGATTCTGACGTGCACTAAACTATCAGAATCCAGGAGTTTGGCATATTTTCTTTCATTTTTTTCAGTAGGTCATCCCCACTTGAGTTGGATTCTGTTCCTGCTTGAGCATTTGTTCTGCATTGGGATTTCAGTTTGTGTCCTTTCTAGAGGTGACAATGAAGTACATGTAGTTATGCATTAGTTAGCCAAGCATTGCTCTGAGCCGGTAKTGGGTGCATCATTCCTTACATTTAGTAGAAACCTGGAAATTAAAAATTTCCTTTTAGGGAGCACACATCAAAGTCTACCAGGGCTTCAGCCTGGCTCCATCCCAAGAAATACACTAACTAACTGTAGGTGTCAACATGAATCAGGAAGCAGGGAATTCTAGTTGCAGTTCACTGTCTGCAGCAGTGCCTTCACAACAGGGCTTGATTTTCAAAAGGGGGTGCTTAAAATTCGCAACCAAAGTTACTAGTTAAATGACCMAAAAAGAAAGTTCTAAATAGATACCAATTATGTATGACAGCACACTTTAAAATTTTGCAAGAGGATATATTTTTCAATATTTTAAGATTTTATGCCCAATGGCAGATGTTGTGTGTAAGACGTAATCTTTATTTTGATTCTCTACTTCTATTGAAAGACCCACTTGTCACCATTTACAAATGCATGTTTCTAAGCTCTCCTAATTTATTTCAGCCAAGGATATAACTCTAAACAAGCTGGCTCAGGGATGTTTTTCTGACTTTTCTGTTTTCCTATTACTTTTCTTTTGTCTCAGAAATCTACAGTGCAAGCTATCATCCCTAAAAATTTTGAGCAGGAGATCTCTGTGTATTTTCTGTGACTAGTAAACATGTCAATATACTTCAGAGTCAGTTTTTCTGCCCAGCTGTAGTAGCAGACAAAAATGATTTGCTCAACTCTTTTTCTCTTGCACAGACTTGCATTCCTGACAGTTAGGAATAACCTCTTAAGATAACTTCCCTGTTAAAGGTGACCACTTGTCCAGGTTTTACTGATAAACTCTTGACTGGATTTATAATCACAAATGTAATAAATGAAACAAAATATTCTGTTTCCTGAGGAAAAGCCTCTACCGCTTCAGCCGGTGCTTTTCAGAGAGCACCGGCTCTCTGAGGCAGAGAAACATAACTTGTTAAGAGGTTACAAGGTGGAGAAAGAATATAAAGCTGCCCGCTCACACTGGGACTCTGGGACACACACCAAAGGCCCGGGGATCACAGGGTCTGGGTGACATTATAAAAAACACGTGATGGACTGGGTTAGCTGTGGGCCTCATGGCGTATAAGAGCAGAGAAAGAGCTGACATGATGGTAGCTTCTGCTCAGTCATATACAGCACAGGTGGCAGCTGCTCCGACAATATTCACTTCTCGCTCCGCTTAGCTTTTTCCAGCAGTGGCAATAGCAGAAGTACTGTGACTCAAGCTTTCAAAAGCATGAACCTCTGGAGAAATCTGGCACAAAATGCTACTGCACCAATTCATCTAAAGGCAAAGCAATTGCTGCCTGCAGTGGTGCATTTCTACCTTGATGAGCTACTTAGAGAGATCGGAAACTGTCCATCTGAAAACCTGTRATAAAAACTTAACGCTGGTCTGATTTTGCCAGTTTAGCCTGTTGGATTGCACACTTGCCCATCAACAAGCATATAGATGTTTAGCATGAATGRGTATGTTTAGCATGGCAGGAAATATTATAACAGACAAGAGATTCAGATTGCTTCTGCAAAACACAGAGCATCTGGCAAATATGAAAGTGAACTTGCCAAGAATGAATTAGAAATATGCGTATAGTTCTGAAATTGCTTTGTTGCTGGCTTATAAATCAGGAGGTGACCAAGGTATACTCCACTGTATGGTAGCAATTAGAAACTCARGCCCTCTCTTCCATCTTTGCCCCATTTGATGCTCAATTTAATATRTCTTATCCTATTATAATTTTATGGGCTGGATCACCAACAGTCTCTCATTGTTACATCAGGCTAAACACTAATGTTGCTTATTTATTTATTTCTTGCTGAGATTGAAGAGTTATGCTGAAAAAGAGGGTTTGTGATACCACATTTTGAAGTTTTCAGCTTTTCTTTGAACAAGCAAACTGTATTTGTTAGATAAAAGGAGACGTGTTTCCTCTTGAATGTGATCRGCTGTTTTAACAAGCTCTCGGAGCAGCACCTTCCACAGTTGGGGTTTGATATTTACTGTAGCCTTGGACCCGYTTACAGGCATTGTAATAACAACAGTAATTACAAAGGGAAGAGATTTTCTGGTTTGTTTAAAAGTGCGTTGTTTTAGGATAATAAATATCCTAGTAAAATATTATTGTGGTGAAAATGGTGAAAACAGTGTGCCTTCTGCTGTTTAGAGCTGGGTGAGYTTCACTAAGGTATCGAATCCATCATATGCTGCATTTTTGGTAAAGTCTAAGATTAGATTTCTCTACTATAGATTTCAGTGCATTGAGCTGCCCAGCTTATCTCTYGTTACCGTTTGTAAATGTCCGTATGTTTAAGGTGGTATATCCCAGAGAAGCTAAATCAATGTGCAATACAAAGAATATGCATTTGAGATTAAATAATGAGCAAAGGACATATATGGCTAAAGAGCTGAAGTGGTTAAAAGCAGGTCTCATGGACCTGTTTTCTCCTTGCTCTATGGGAGCCTGTTTGACTGTAAAGCCAGTCATGTATCACAGTCTCCCTGTGTGGTGAGAAGAAATAGTGCGTCAAGGGAGTCTTGCGGCCATGGTGAACTAGAGAAGCTGAAATCGGCTGAGCATATTAGTCAGCAGAGGAGAACATGGGTTTGAGAGAGCTAAACTCCAACCTCTCTAAAACAACACCAAAAAATTTTAAATAATCTGATTTTGGTGAACCATATTTCAGAATTTGTCTAAAAGAGGAAAAAAAATCTGAATTCATTTGTTTATCACCTCACTCAAAGAGGAATGGGAAAAGAATAGAGAGGAAAATGATGGCAGCAGTATCACCTGCCTGCTAGCTGAGACATGGTACACACCTTAAAGCTTTAATTACTCTTTATTTATCAATGGGGCTAATTATTTTTTTCTTTCTCTTCTTATAAGCAACAAAGCACAAATGAGATTTTAGGCTGGATTTGGAGAAGGCAAAGACAGYGACATAATGAACAAACTTAGTCAGAATACAAAAGACATAGGAGAATCATGAAAGAAACCATGAAATTASTGTGTGTGGGAAAATGCATGAAGTATTAATCCCGTAGAATTATCGTCCCGGGTGGAGTTTAGAGTTTGGAGGAGAGCATGAAAAGAGATGAAGGAATATATATGGAGATTTTATGATACGGAGACCTGAAGACCAGGATGAGCTGCTAGCTTTTGATCTTTAGTACAGGAGTTGTTGTTGTTGTTGACGTTTCTGAGAACTGAATAGTAGTATGGAGTGATGAATTTTTGTGATTTTTTTTCTCTTTGTTTGCTTGTGTACCTGCTTGTTTTTATATATATATATATATATATATATATATAAGCTCTCTTCAAAATAAAATGATTAAATAATAATTTTGAAAACCCAGATAGATTTTGAGACAAGATGTATTATCAGGGTTTTCTTTAAGCTCACAAAACCCCAAATTCCATGGGATTTATTCTCTTGAAACTACATAAGATATTGCAACTAAATAAAAATACTATCACATAATGAATCAGGATATCTTGTATTCAAACACAATTCACTTTTCCACTTTTCAGAGTGGATAATATTTCTAGGTGTGCTAGTGTAAATCAAGAATACTGTACTAGGATCACTGGAAATACGTGGTGAAAAAACAGGGTAAATAAGGTCTTTGGAATCCAAACCTGTATGCCACTATGCCCCATGTGTACAACCATTTTTTTTTGCGACAATATATGTTTTCAAAATAGTCTGTTTATCTGCAAAGTAGAGTCAGCTTTAATTTGCAAGATTACATGAAAAGTCAATGCAGTGCTTTCCTGTGGATAGTAAGTGCGTTGCTAAGCGCAGTAGCAGGGTACGTGTCCCCAGCCTCAGAGTTTCGCTCTCCACCCTGAACTCGCAGAGGACCCTTGGAGGAAGCAGTATGGAACAATCATCTCTGTATTTCTTTCAAGTCGCCTGTATAGGAGAGGAGAAACGCTTAAAACCAGTGAGAGGCACCTCTGTTCTCCATCAAAGAAATGACTGTGGTTGGAGGGAGGTGAATTTCCTGAATCTCATTTCCTACTTGAAATTGTATTTTCGGGTTCTGTTCAGACTCCAGGAGGAGTCACTCTCTCACTTAGAGACAGTTCAGCTTTTCACAGAAATACCTGTGTTTTTTCTCTTTTCACGTGACTCCAGGATCTAAGGYGCTGAATTGACGCCCTAATTGAATGATTGCTACGCTTGTTTTATTTTATTTTTTTGCGTACACACTGCATAGTACAATGTCTTGTTCAAAGTTCAAGCATTTGGTCAAATCTCAAATATTCATCTAACAAACTGAAGATGCTTGCTTTGTTTTGCACAGTACTATTTGTTCAGTGTTTCCGTTTGAAGAATGTATGTTAAAATGGGAGACTTCCTGAACAACAGCTGCTGAATACTTTCACTTGTTCATCTTTTTCAAGAATATTGGCCACAAAGGGATCCAGTATAAATTCTAGTGTAATCMCAAATTACTCAGAAGAGGTTCTCAAGTGAAAGGCACACTCCAGCAGCGTTTCCAAGGCACGGCTATGAAGTTGTGGCTGTTTAAAGAGAAGTGAACTCTGACACGAGTAGAACGGGAAGCCTTCGCAGTGAGACTTCCTTGGGCAGAGCTGCCAGCTCCAATTCTCTCTGCGAGGGCCGGATTTCTAATTTGTAGCCATCTGACCCAGTCTCCTGTTTATGGCAGATCTAAGGTTAGAGCTGGAGAGTGCTGGGAGCTGGAGAGGCAGAAAGCCAGCTACTGAAGGAGAAATATTCTTGGAGGAAGGCTCTACAGCCATCCCCTCAGAACTTGCCAAAGCAAAGGAATCACGGCTCAGACTGTGTAAATCACAAAGGAAACCACAATGTAGTCATTTGCTCACTTTCAGAATCACCCTCTCTTATTAAAATGCTCTCACAAAGACGCTATATGGAGTAAATACCTATATAGGAAACAATCATACTCAACGCTCCTAATAGCAGGGCAAGGTAGTTTGGCCATTACAGTAATTCTGCTGATAGGTTACAGCAAATATCCTGACCCATTTCCWCAGCTTTTGTCAGTTCCAAGATTTAGAAAAACCCACTGAATACTGGACAATTCATTATCTTATTTATTTAGTAAACGCTAAATTCTGCTGCATCCCTCATGCGGGCACAAGGCGGGGAAGAGAAAAATACACACCTGCTTGYGTTCGTGCTCCGTCCTTCTGCATAAGACAGAAGCTCCTGTGCCCCCACGTTGTGTGTGGAAATTAGGAGGCCGAACGCTGCCTTTGCTCCCCTAGTGCGCGCTTTGCAGCACATCAGTAAAAGCGGGTTTGGGAGTGCACACGGTGACAGATACAGATCTGTTTCCATTTAATTGCTTCTAGGGGCAGGGAAGGAACSTGTTCCAAGGGCATTATAATCATGCACAGTGAATTTTCTGCCTTCTCCTACTTCTTTCAAATGTCAACACATGGCCTACACCAAGAAGTATCGTGTCGCTATACTGGTGAGTGCATTCTAGAGACAAAGTGAGGTTGTTTGAGGGCAAAAGTAGTCACTATCCTTTCCTTTATGCTTTTTGAAAGATGCAGAGGGGACAGGGCAGGACAGAGAAACAACAGTAAAAGAAAAAGAGTGCTATCAGAAAAGCTTTTTAAAAGTTCTGTGATTGGCAAGGAAGTGAAACAGAAAGACTGATCTTTTTCTCTTTTCTGATTTTTTATTTTAGTGAAATTTCTACAAACAGCATTCTCTTTCCTTTTGTGATCAAATGCTTGCCTTCTCTACAGAACTCAAACCATTGTGTAGTTTAAAACTATTTTGGATAAGTAATCAAATTTGTTTAATCCTCTTTGCCTTAGAATGACATATAATATAGGGTTATGACATTGTGTCCACTTTCTCTCCGTTCCATTTTGTTATACAAAAGATTTATTGTTTTTTAGCATGGCAGGGGGCTGAACACACATTTTACTTAAAAATTGGACAATGAGCTTCTTAAGCTAACTTTTTCATAGAACTGTCTTAAGCAGAAATAATTTGCAGCCCTTCAAATCGACAGCAGTAAGAAAATCAATGTTGTTATGGCGATTAAGTTTAATTTTCACCTTCACTTTGACCATGTGTCAATACGACAACACTGCAGCTGCCTTTCAAAGACTGTGGGTCCTATTGTGATCTCGAGTGCTTACAAGTGCGTATCTTGTTTTTCCCACTGATCCTTTGTGAAGGTCAATGAGCATGTATGCCGCACGGCATTCAGGCTTTTGTTGGCAACATAGCAACAGTAGTGAGAGACCTCGGCAAATATAGAAAATGTTTTGAACTTTGAATGTGGCAGCCAGCGTCCTTAGTGTTTTGACCGTATAAGGGAAGAGAACAACTCCGCACTGTAGGCTTTCTGCTGAACGTACCAGAAAGGTGACAGCCTTCACCCTAATGGAGTACTGAAGTGCTTTAATTTCTGGAAAGCAGATAATACATATGTCCTAGTGCATTCTGCTTATTGTTAGTTCTCCCATTTCTTACAACCCTGAAAAAGCTACTCATTGTGTCTTGTGCTTTCAGTGCTTCAAGCTAAGGGCACAGAAGAAGCTGGAGAGGCTCAAGTCTTCTGTGCTTCGTATAGAGCTGATTCCAGGAAGGCTGAACGCGGTGCCTGCGGCACGTTATTTTGTACTGCTATAGATGACTGCATGGCTGGGAAGCAACAGGTTGCCTTTTTACAGGTTCCAAGGTACTCTGAATGAGATTTGAAAGAGAAGTCTAAAATTCAGCTTCTAAATATTAGTTGAAACTTCTAATAAGTAGCCTCGTACAAAAATATACTCTACAGTATTGTGAATTTCTTGCCTTTGCAAAAGTTGTCCTAAAGTGAATTGTAGACTTCCTGGCAAAAACCTTATATTTTAGGAACCTTCACCTTTTAGGAGTTGAATGCTCAGAAAACSATATAACATGACACTGATGCAGATATTTCAAAACTGTGCTTTAGATACTTCAGCAAAGTGTATTTGCACATATTTAGCAGAAAACAGAAATTATATCAAATAGGCTACCATGACATCAGTTCTGTGTTCAGTTTTCTGGGGAAAATTCTTCTATAGACAACAATTTGTCTTCTAATATATTTGTAAAGTAACGCGGACTTGAATTCATTTGTGTTGGTAACTTCTATTGATTTCAATAGGGATACTGCTGTTTTACTGCTGCTCAGGGGTCTAGACCAGAATGTTTTTAGTGATGCTYCTGCACAGCAAAGGAGGCTTCGGATACCTTTGTGAGCCTTATGACAACTTGTACAATATACARTCTTAGGTTTTCCACTTGAAGCTAGTTTTGCTCAGAGGGTGCTGAGAGCCCTTAAAATTAGTGACRTTTGTCTTTTCTTCCTTATCCTGAGGTTTTGTTTTTTCATCTCTCTCTTCACCATTTTCCATGTGCCTCAGTCTTCAAGGAGAGATTTTCTACCTTACAGTGCTATGTCATGCAAGAATAATTTGGGGGCACTTAGGAAGGAGTTTCCCCCTCATGTTGGATAGCTAAAGATTACTGAGAAGGTTTGTGTTTTGCAGGAGAAAAGGCACAAGCCATCGCATGATATTCCTTCAGAGATTCCATGAGATTATGAAGATGTAAATCAGTGGGTTTTTCCTCATTTTCTTGGGATTTTAAGGTTTTTCTTTATATTTTGTCTTTAGTTTGTTGATGCATAGACATTAACAGTACACTCCTTTTTTTTTTTTTTTTTTTTTTTTTTTTTTTTTTTTTTTTTTTACTTCCTAAGGATCCTCTTTCTCAGAGTCCTGTTAATTGTTTTCAAAGTCTCTTGGTTTCTCCAGCTTCCCTGGACTTTATCTGCATGTTGAACATCTGACCTTGTAACAAACCTAATTATGCTGTTCAGCTGCACTGCCATCCACTAGTTTMCAGTCTGCTGCCTTTCCATAAAAGCTATCTGTTATTCATCTGTGACACACATCACAGTTGACTTGTATTTCCTATCCTTTCTTACTCATGCCGCAACTAGGTGGCCCATTGACCTTTCCAAAGCCTGAGTCAAGCAAGTTGTTTCAGTGATTACCAGATTTCAGACACAGGAGTAAATTCTAGAGACATCTGTTTCATTGGTCTGCCTGCTGGTGAGTATTTGAAATTACATAAAATAAGGAAGCTGTGAAATTGCTCTGGAATTTAAGCTTGAGATAGATGCTGAGCAGCTCAGGGGGTTCAATACTATACAGTTCTGTGTATACTCAAGGCTAGAAATGCAGGCACTGAGGGGGATTTCAGGTGTTCCAGACACGCAGGTTTTTCATCTGATTTTGAACTCCAGCATYTTGTGTGCCAGCTATGTGCCTAAGAACATTTTGACCTAGCAGGAGCTGTGAGCTAATTCCTTAAATGTTGTAGTGCTGCTGCAGTTACACTACTTCCAGATTTAACTGGTACATCTGTACGTTCTGTGCTATGTTACTGCACTGCATCCATGTGGATGGTCTAGCTTGGCTCCATCAGTGATAGCATGGGATTCCTGCTTTGTATTCCACTGGGAACTGCAGGCATGCTTGATATTCCCTTATCTAACCAGCAATTTGTGTGTATTACTGATTTATAGTCTTTGATGTTTAACTTCTGGAGACTCATGAAGGGAGCCTTAAGACTCTGAAGAATGGTTGTGCATGAGTAGCCCTAAAAGACTAAAAGAGCTTGTGAAAGTTTCAGAAAAGACCACACTGAGTAAAAGAGTTGGCTAGAACATTACAAATTATTTAAGGGGAAAGAAAAACAGAAGGAGAATGTTTGGTGAATGAGGGAATTTTCCTACAGAGAAAGTGGTTTGGACCCGCCTGAGTAAAATATAAGGTTCTTGTTTGTAAGTAGCCAACTCCTATTGAATTAATTTGGAGTTTCCCTGAGAAATGCCTGAGTGAAAACTATTAGGGCCACAGAATCAGAATATTCTGAAGAAAAGGAGTGATATGACATTGTCACATAAAGAATATAAGGTAAGACTGCCGAACAATTTCAGTCCTCAGAAGGAAAACCATTGATCTCCTTCAATTAAACAACTTTTGCCTTCTTCCTCCTTAACTTTCCATCTGGAGGTTGCAGTAAATGATAGCAGTATTGAAAGGATTTAATGAGCTGTGTGATTTAATGCTCCAAAATCTTTCTGCTGTTTGTGTTCATAAACACCTACTGTAAGTGCCAAATCCATGTGTATGATGATTCATCTCTTGCACATGGCTAACTTCTTTATTTAGGGCTGCCTGGGAAAGGAATCCCATTATTTCAAGCTAAATCCCCAAACTATATTTTACTTTTTATTTATAGAGTTCAATTGTATCCCATCTCGCTTTGGTGCTGTATGGAAACCTATGAACAATTTGTCAAAAGAAGGAACAATGTAAAACTGCCCTTGGCTTTATATACATTTTTACCACATTTCCACTGCTTGACTGAATTTTTTTTTAAGTTCCTACCTAATTAGTTCYTTTTAATTTTTTTTTCAAGGGAGCCATATATTGGCTAGCCTTTGAGTCGGAGTCTAATCAATCCTGCTTGTAAAATCTTGCTGTCTTTGGAAGAGCTGCATTTGCAGCACCAGAGCGCTAAAGCTAAATTTCATTGTCATATGATTGATTCCTATGTGAAAGCCTGAATGAAGGCTTATTTAGTGTTTTAAGGTTTCTAAGGCTGAAGCACCAATTTATTGATTTTGAATCATATGGCATCTTCCTTATGTCATTGCATTTTGGACTATCTGCAAAGCTTTTATGCAATCTCAAATCCCACTGTTCTTGGTACGTTGATGACATCAGATGCAATAGCTTTCGGTCATTTCAAATTTGCACTAAGAATTAGGCCTGCTTATGCAGTCCTGTACCTTGATAATGAACACATTCAAGTTCCTGATCTTGATCTTCAGATGTCTCATTGGTCATGAAAACAGGTTGTCTCAGGGATTTCATCTCTCGACTGTCAAGGCTCGTTGTGGGTGCAAGGCTCCCACAGTGACAGCAGTGGGAAGAATGCTTTTTTAGGGAGGGACTTTCTCAGACCGTGGCATGGAGCTCCTTTCCCCAAAGAAAAAAATGATGCTCAGGAAGAAATATAAACATTATCTCTATGTAGCGATTTTCCCACCCTAATTGCTACGCCTAGGAGCAGTAGCTAAGTGATGATGTATGCAAAAGGAGAGTGAAGGAAAAAAAAATGCAAGCTGTAGRCAGCTCTCTACAAATAATTTTGCAAGAAAAATGAGTAAAGATACAGACTATATCTGTGGTTAGCCTACTCTTGACTTTCTGTAATTTCTGTAGGGCATTCAGATACAGCAGCAATGAATAATTGGCTAGGCACTCTGACAAATAACTACATGGAGACTAGGAGGCACAACTTATGGAGTGGACACACAGCTGTAAAATCTTAAGACAAACTGTAGGAAACTAACAAAAGCAAACAAATGAAAGCACCTGTTCAATCCAGTTAGGCATCAAAAATCAGTTCTGCTTTATGGGAAATTATTAACTACACCTCTAGGACCATATCAACAAAAATAAATCATATATACAAAGCAATTTCTTATCAAGGACCAGCTATAAAATTTGTGCCTTTGGCTTTTTCGTTTACCCTTTGAACTGTATATAACATTGTTACTGACTGATCTAGTTACCTTGAGATGTAGTTTGTACCCATCAGATTTCTATGCAATTATCTTTTTAAACCAAATAGAGAAATAAATCATCTCTATTTTGTATGAGGYGTTGACATTTATTGATTTAATGTTCTTGTGAAGGCTTTCAGGGAAGCAGTTTTAAAACACAAAATCTAATGAGTGAAAATTAAGAGATAACATTGTAACAAATTCAGATAAGTTTTCATTATGAAGTTTGCRGAAAAATAATGTAGTAAAGCAGACTTTCCTGGAGATATATAGCATCTTGCCTACTAAAATTGCCACCCTCTATTTTATTTATTATTATTATTATTATTATTATTATTATTACTTTTAGCATTATAGCATGGTTTACTCTTTGTTTTGGGTGAATAAAGTAGTATCTCCACTCTGGCTTGCAGTTTGCTTCATGGAAGGAAGTACTCACTACTCAAGTAATGATGGAGGACTTAAAAAAACAAAAAATCCCCAAAACAAAACAAAACAAAAAAAAAAGCTTATCAATGCAGAATATTTGGCAAATAATTTCCACAATATACATGTATAYATTAAGAGATTTTTAAAAGTTTTTTTAGTTTTATATCTTTTCCATTTTCTGTAAGAGCTTGAGTTCCTTGGCTATCAGATTTGCACACATTGAAACCCAAGACACTCGTTGAAAAGCTGCTTGGAAGCTGTACTTTTTAATAAAAAGTAGCAACTATAAGGAATCAGACTAGATAAACTTTCCGAAGATGGTGAACCAATAAAYAGTAAATTATAGAGTCCTTTCTAACTACCATAATGTTCCAGAAACACATTGACAGATTCCTACAAGTAATTTATCTATTTGCTACTCTTTTTAACTTTCATATTCTTTATTTCAGTGCTATCAAATTTCTGTTGAGAGCTTTTATCTCATGGTTAGATATTCCACCCCTGCCCCGTGTGTGAGTCTTGCTAGGTTTATTTTTAGGGTAAAGCAGTGATCCAGGTGTGTGGCCTCTTGTCTAACCGTCGTTTACCTGTGCCAAATCTAGATTTCAACAGCCATATCTTTCCAGGCTCTTTTCTAAAGTAACATCTGTCTTCTACTGAGTTGTCTGAGACAGGGAGTGCTAAGAACATGTGATAGAATTGTTGCTTTTTAAAATTCTTGGTGGACTGATTGCGTGAGTAGTGTTCRGGGAAGAGAGCTTGGGTTGCTACGCTGTGGAAAATTTCTCCATGAAGTGTAGGTTTTAATTCACAGCTAATGTGCTTTGCCATCCATAACAGGCTTACGCCAMATGGTGCTTGAGTGTCGTTTCTACTAAGCTGTATTGCACTCTGTCATTTCAAGGAAACAGGCTGAAACACTGGAAAAGGAAGTTAGCAACGGGGAAAAATAAATAGTCCTGTAGACAGTACAAGCTGACTGAACTCTTCGGGGCTGAGTTTATGGAAGTGAATCTCAACGTGCAGCCTGATTCCTGGAGTTCGGGAAGCACAGCCTCCGCTGGAATTACGCTGCTCTCTCCGGGGGCTTGGCCTCGGCAGGGGCGCAGCAGCCACGTCCAGACCTTGCTTTACCTGGGAGGGGCCKTAACCATGACCCGAATCCCTTTGTACTGAATATCCATCATGCTGAATCCTTTAATTATTGCTAAGAGTTTCCAGGTCACGGGCACACACCTGATACTATGCCCAGGCAGCAGGCCTGCCAAGCTCCCCCGCGATCAGGCTACTTCAGCCCTGGCAGCTCTGGAGGCKTTATTTGAGCATGGCAGGGGACAGAAAGTTTGTGTGTTGTATGGGTTTCCTGGCTCAAGACATTAGTTCAGCACACCATTTGAATTGATTACCTGGGGAAAAATTTTTAAAAACAATCTTTAAATATTGGCCTTAAATGTTTTTGTATTGTAATTCAAACACAAATTTATTCTGAGACCTGAGCTTTGAGTTTTCTTTGCTTTAGCTTCATGTTTTGCTGCTGAGAAGAGATGGCATATGAACCTCCTTTGATATAGAAACCAGTTGTTGTCTAAGGTGCTCTTCATACAAGCAAAAGCAGATTCTGAAATTTGACAATGTTTCTGCATWTTCAAAGCCACCACTCTCCTTTTATCAGCCCTTGAGTAGGAGCATCAGCCAGGGGGTGGCTTCTGCCCTCCCTCCCTGTGCAGGTATCCCATGAAAGGGAGCAGAGGAGCTCCTTATGTTCTTTGCTGCTTTGTGTAGGCATTAACCTGGGCTTTAATTTTAACTCAGAGTGGGTGTTTCTCTCACCTCAGCCCTCCATTTTCATATAGCAATATGGAAACCAGAAGAAAGAGTATGTACCGTTACTTGTTTTCTCACTAGAAACAGGGAGAATATGTCTGTAGGTAGACAACTGAAGCCAAACCAAGTATCAAAAACATTTAAAGGCRTTAAAAATTGAACAGACCTTTTCCCACCCCGTACTATCCATACAGAGTACATTCAAATGGAAGGACAATAGGCAKGCTTATTTTGTTTTTTGAGTGTAGGAAAAAACATTAAGAGGCAAGAACAAGCAAATCAAAGCCAGGGGCAGATAGCTAGAAAGGAGAGAAAGAAACCTGGCTAAATGTGTGTTCATCAGTCAACGATTCTATTTATTTTTGAGAGGAGTTCTGTCAGGGTGGAAGGACATTTATTATTTACAGGAGGTTTTCTGCTGTGCCTGCTGCCCTTGATAGCAAGCATTGTTCCAGACGGAAGGAAATAAATAAATAAAAAAACCCAACTGATTAGGAAGGATTGAGTAAGCAGCCAGGGAGGGCACTTCGATAACTTATTAAAGGCTCAGCAACTGTATTCCTGTGGCTGCAGTGCTTTGCCATTTGTTTTTATTCTCATTTTTTTCCTCTCCTTTCTGTTCATGGAATGTTATATTTTTCTGTAATTACCACAAGCAAATCTTTCCTTGGCAGCCGTGTAATGATTAATCACACTTCCTTTATTACAGTAGTAGGTGGCTTTTGCATAGCCTCTCTTTATATATAGCCTTTAATTTTCGTATTACAGGCAGTACTGAGTAGTTTACTTGTAGTAAAAAAGATAACAATTACCTACATATGTTACAGAGCTATAGCACTCAGCTTGTCTGTGATCTTTTTAAGGCTTATCTACCTCTCCTTAATGGATGTGCATAACAATAAAAAAATTAAAAGAAATTATATCTAAATATCTAGGAACAAAAAATGGCTCTTAGAGTGGGCAAGTTGGAAAAAAATTCTAGCTTCCCTCTTCTAAAATTTGATATTGTAATAACTTAAACACTGGATGAGTCATCCTACTCATTAAAACTATAACTGTCAATAAAAATGGTAATACAGAAAATGCAATGTTTCAGGGAACTACAAACAGAAGCCAGTGTGAATCAAGCTGCCAGGCTCTTGGGGTTTAGGGCAGGTTTGGCTATGGATCCTCTGGTATGACTCTTAGCTGTGCCATTTTATTGAAAACAGAAAATAAATATTCAAGATTTCTTCAGTTATACTTCAAAAAAGAGTAACTACTGATTAGTAAATGATGCTATCCTTTGGCGTATGACCATTGCTCCGTATGTAATAAGAAACCATATGCATGTGGGCATGATGCATTTAGCTTTTAAATATCCTGCATTTGCTGTGAATATCTATTAGAAGTCCCTTGCATAAACCCTGAGGCTTTAGGCACTCTCCTTACAGCAAAAAAGCAGGCTGGCATCTCACCTTGTTAGGCTTGTTGGTGGAAGATGCTATTTTCCACACAATTCTTGCTGCCAGTTCCTCAAAAATCTTAGTGCATATCCTAGAAAACTGAATTGGAGTGAAGGGTATTGCAAGAGTGGCTGAACACTCCAGTTGTCACAGAGGAATAGGTTGTCTATTAGATTACTCAGCTTTGTCACAGGTCAAGACAAACAAAAAGAAAGGCTACTTGAAGCTGTTGGTACATAATAACACAACCATGATTAGCAAGCAGATTGAACTACAAGCCCCATTAGCAAGACTATACTTATTCATCAGAATTTTTCTCAGCTGCCCAAGTTTCTTAGTTGACCTGGAAGTTTCTCATGAGCCCTGATGAGTGTGAGCCCTTAAAGATGTGTCTTTGTTGTACATGTGGTTAAAGATGCCCGCCAGAGCCACCTGCAGCGGCTGTGGGTCACCAGGTCCTTCTGAAGCTTGCTGTGGAGTGCTTTCCATGTTCCTCCCGCTTTCARTTTCCCTATACTCATTTTATGTGTTTGGGTACTGGGATATCCCATGGAAATGGGGTTATTGCATCATTTCTATACTACCCTCCCACATCCCCACCCTAAAGGTCCTTYGATTAAAATTTCTGTGGCATATCTGGAGTCTGAGGCAGTAACAGGAGGAAAGAGTCGCTCATAAACAGGAGATACACACATAAAAATGTATATTGTGGGACACGTGAAATAAGCAATCCTCTCAGAGGTCAATCTAGTCCTCCTTTTGGATAGTATTGTGTAAAAACTGAACCTGATATTACAGGTAGTGAATCAGAGTGTACAGTACTTGAACTAGTAACTTTTTTGTATCTCTGTCCGCTTATATTCATTATAAGAAGAATCATCTAGGAAATTCTGTTACCATTTTCTTTACCCATATGGGTCAATAGAAACAGTTTCAAAGATTAAAATGCCTTTAAGGAGGAGCAATATTTGTTGGATTTGGTCTCATTTAAATACTAAACTTTGTTGTTTAAATATAAAGAGCAATATCCTCGCTATGAGACTCAATGCCAACAGAGGATTG
This sequence comes from Rhea americana, assembly GCF_003343005.1. Lineage (NCBI taxonomy): Eukaryota > Metazoa > Chordata > Aves > Rheiformes > Rheidae > Rhea > Rhea americana. Next base: position 2,407,883 of record NW_028185495.1, on the reverse strand, counting down.
GGTGCAAAGACTACTGTAATGTAATTTGCAATACTTGAGGCTACATCTTAATAAGACCATCTGGAAACTGAAGCTGTTTTCAGAATAGGGATATCTACTTTTACAGTGCAGTTTTGTGCCAATTGTATTCATTCTGTGTGTGCTGTGCTAGCAGCTTGTTAGTTTCTAGTTGGAGGTTGTTTTTAACCTATAAAACTTTAGGGCTAGATTTTCTGCTGCTGGTGTAATATATCTAGAATTAACCTGAAGCTCTCATTCCTAAGTGATTTGGGACTCCATTACYTCAGAGAGTTGTACAAAGCCTATCTTAATTTTTCCAGCATTTGAGAAGGAGGTAAAATGAAAGATTTAGGATGAACAGCTGTTATTATAGCTTTCATCATGAGGTCAGGTAAATGTCAGTTTTGTTTTATTTGGGTTTTACTTTTGATAGTGYATTAGATACCTATCATCAAAGTCCTAGTAAAGTAGATAGTCTTCATATAAGTTGAGACAGATATATAAATTAAAATATTTTTGAGTTAAATGTGTTCCTCTGAAAGTAGGACAATGGAAAAGCAACACAGGTATGATTTCTAGCTCTCTACCTTAAGATTTTTTAGTCACTTGAAGGCAGATTTTCACAGAAGGTCGGATCACTGCACAGAAGACTGCCTATATTATTTTTATTGTGTTATGACCTCATGAATTATCTTGAGGRCTAAAAGGATATTTGTATCTAAAGAAACAGAGTAGACCTGATTCTAGTATCACCTATATCCACGTAAATTAGGAGTAATTTACCTGTAGTAATTTCTTAACTGGGGTTGCACCAGATTAGAAAATGTAAGCAATCTCAGAGCACTGTCTGGTGTAAAGCTTGAAACACTATGCAGGTTTATTTGCGTACATAAAGTATTTCTGTGTAGGGCCTGACGGCCAACTTGCTCTCCAGCCCTGTATAAGTTCTCTGGCTATTTAAATAAGGACTAAGGAGAGACTGAACTCTGTATCTATCATTGCACTCAGTATAGATGACAAAGGTCTCAGACAAAGTATATGCATCTTAAAATATTAGCAAACAGTAACCTGATGTAGATTGTAGATTTCCATTTTCTTTTTTTTTCTTTCTTTTCTTTTCTTTTTTTTCTTTTCTTTTCTTTTCTTTTTCTTTTTTTTTTTTTTGTGCATATGTTGCATTACTTTAATGCTTGAACTTCAGGACCAAATTGTCCCTTGGGATATGGGAAATGAGATAGGAAACTAATCTTTCTTGTTCTGGGGCTCAGGCTTTCTCAGTGAGGTATAATGTAATAATCTAAAGGAAATGTAGTCAACTGGTACATATATAGCTGCTTGCCCTTCTGAAATACAAATGGAAATAAGCAATGCCTGAGCAGTGTTGGAGTAAGTGGAGTTGTTATTAATGGTGATATACACAGTACCAGGAGGCGATCAAATTCCACTGCGCAGAACTCCTATAGCTGTCCCTGCTGGCCTAACCATGAATCTATATATCTGTTTTAAGAGAATATAAATTAGGATGCATTGAAGGCAGGGATTTCAAACTCTTTCCCTCTCCTCTGTTGTGACTTGTAGTGAATATGAAGAAGCATGAGGCTATGGTACCTAAAATGGTATCARCAAAGGTCCTGCTTTATCTTTTCTTCAGTAATTACGTCTGAGGTGCTGTTTGTAGCAGGTGCCATGAGTCCGTGTAGCTGTGTTTATTAAGCAGGTTTTGAGGCAGTTGCGTATTCCAATGAGGGATCCACTACGTGAGAATTGTTTGTATAATTACACTCACGCTGGCTACAGTTACTGAAGCTGTGCATCGAAGGGCTTTTCAGTTTAAGGTATGTGTGTCCGCGTGCCTTCTCTGTGAACCAAGGCTGAAATTAATTTTTCTTTTCAGTAGCGAGTGAAGAGAGGGAGAGTTGCACACTTATCTTACTTCCTTAGGATGCAGTTCACAAAGTCTAAGCTCAGTACGGCTCAGCTTTACGTAGGTAACAAATGTTTGTGTGGGGTGAAGCTCTGAGAAGGCAAAAGTCTGACCATAATGTGCAAGCCTAAGCTGTAGCCTTTTATGAAACTGCTGTTGCTCTAAGCTAAAGCACTCCCAGCTCCTCTGTACTACTTATATGTTGTGTAACGATCTCTGAATTAACGTAAATACTGACCTTTTGGCCTGATCAATGGCTAAGCATGTGATACGAGTCACCATCTATGATGCTCTACGTAGGATATAAGTTGTTACTAGCCTCAGCTAGACAGTCCTGATTATTCATCTTGGGCAGCTTTTCCTTCACTTTCTGCTGGTTATGCTACTACCTATTCTTCTAAGCTGCTGATCATCTCTGATCAGCACTCCTATAGGATTGAAATAGTGAGGAAATAATCTCTGAACTCTCCCTAGTGGTCTGAAATGCTGAGATTAAAACAAAAATCTGTTTTTTTGTGTGGATTTTTTGTGCTAGGATGATTTTTAAGGAGAGAAATGGGAAATGCATTTTCTGGAAAAAGTCCACATTTATCTGTGTAAATTTGATTGGATAACCTTTGCAGGAGACACAGGACTCATACTGGTGCTGTGACATAAGCTATGGTCACCCTGTTAAGGTTTCGTGCTTTGTGTTAGAGTAGAAGCTGTGCTTTATCATGGGGCATGTTTTCTGACTGCATCTCCTAAAGCATGAGGAAAAAAAAAAAAACCCAAAGGGTAGCCTGAGGCTGTGAATGCATTCAGATGATGAGTCATCTAAACAGGTGCTGAAGAAGCTCTGAGATTGCATAGTAATGATTTTCCTTCCCTACCTTAGTTTTACTTCTTTTTCTAGCAAAAGAGAAAAAAAGAGTTTAAGAAGGGCACAGTCCTCATAGTATTAATTGTCTTCTAAGTCATCGCTGCAAGGAGACAGTAAACAAATTAGGAATACTGAAAATGGACTGTAAAAAATAGGACTGAAAAAGATGTTATCTGGATTGTAGTATCAGCTGAATTCCTGCATATGCGCCATCTTGCACTGAATGCTGACTATTTCAGTCAGGGGGATAAAGATATATTGCTTCTGTTTTTGTCTTTATCATTCCTTTGTATATTAATAGCTAAAGCGGGAACCTGTATTCCTCACTGGTCAGCAGATTTCTTTAAGGAAGTGACTCTGCTTCTGGAGTGGCAGGCCCGATTTCTGCTTGTAAGGCACAAGGTGAAGCTGAGATTCTTTTGGTAGTAGAAATCTTAATTTAATAGTATATTGACACCACAAGGTAAACATTTTGGTTCCCTTTCTTCTAAATGGAGCTGTTGATGATCTGCTTGGGTATGCTTTCAGTAGAAAAATAGTGATGACCAAACCAGTAAGTAACTGTTGTAAGATGCAAAAAGGTCATTTAGATACTAAAGCCATCTGGGTTATCACTTAATTCACTCCTACTCCTGCCTCCTGAGGATGAAAATTGTACTGTTATTATGATAGATTAATCTTCATTTCAGTGCATTCACATTCAACCTACTTAATCAATGCTTTTGTGGGATAAAAGAAGAACTTCAGACATTCTGTCTACACTTGTCTCATCCATTAAGTGTATATTAATGGAGGAGACTCTGAAAAGTTATCGGCATATAGCATTTGATGAGATGTCAGAATCAGCCAAATTAGACAATAATCAATGTAAAATAGTCGATGGTGATTCTCAAATAAAGTTACAATGCACAGCAGAAGAGTAATTTTTAAAATTAGAAGAGCAAAGAGAACATGGAGGCATGCTGAGATGAACACAAAGGGAGATTTCTGAACTTAGCGGTTAAGTGTACCCATGTAACTGCTTATTTAATGAGCGAGAACTGCAAAGACACATGAATCAAAGGAGAAAACCTGCAAACCAGAAGCATCTGAGTGACACTTTGACAACTGTTCTTTAGGTCTGAATTTGTGTGTGACAAATGGACCAAGTCCTCAGTGTCTTCAGCATAGCCCCAGACATTTCAGAGGTCTCTGAGCAATGTATGTGCTTAAGTTGATACTTAGACACAATGGATGMAAAGCAGTGTTTTAGAGATTCATGTGCCATGCTAGGACAAAATTTCTGCCTGTCTTGTTATTTTCACTTGTGCATTTTGTTCAAAAGTTGTGCATAGAGCAGCTCATGTCCTTAGCCCTTGAATGTTACTGCTTGTGTATTTGTATGCTGCCAAATGTCAGCTTCTCACTGCCAACCTCCTTCAGCCACTCTCTTCTTCCTTCTTTTCTTCTTTTGTCTCTTTCATTTTGCATCTAGACACCAGGATTACATGGCAAAATTATTTTGTTTTGAAGACTATGACTTGGATGTTATTCCCATTATAAAAATACCACTTTCAATATATAACTTTACTTTTGAAATCTTCAGTCATTTTTTGCTCTATTACATTCTCCTGTTTCTACAACCTTATTTTCACAAAAGAAAAGACAAAATTACAAGGATAAGTAGTACCCTGGAACATAAAAATACATGAGACATGAAAAAAACAAAAATAAACTCTCTGCTAACCATAGGTAAAAAGAACATTTCAGGCCTAGCACAGAATGATAATGTCTCTTCAAAACAAGGGTTTTATATCTAAATCAAAGAAAATGGAAGAAAAGCCTACTGATTGATAACAGTAAACATCACAAGGAGAGACATTTTGATAAGTCACTTTATCCTTCATTCGTTGAAGAGGACAGATAATGGGTTTGTTTGTGATATCAGAAAAGGGGAGATAGGGGAGGAAGAGGGATGAAAGACTAATAACTCAATGAAATCTCGTGCCTCAAGACATCCATTATGTCACTTAGATGCAGTGAAAGTATTTGTGGTTTGCTTTTGTTTTGTTTCAAACCACATTTGTTTAATGGCACAAAAATATCAAGAATGTATTATTTTGTTTTATTTGCATTTTTAATGAAAATAAATAAACTGCAAAGGATCAGGAAAGTGCCTGCATTCCAGAGGAAACTCTGCGTTCTTAGTTCCTCTGTTCCATCTTCAAGTGTAGGAAGAGACGCGAAAGAGCAGAGGTGGTTTCAAGCTGACATTTTATTTGCCATATTCTCAAATTAAGCTAGAAGTTTCTCGAGTTTTTGAAACAAATTGCCATAGTCTTTGGGCTTCTAAGCTGAGTTTCTTAAGGGCTTCAGGCTGTCCAGAATTAATAGAAAATAGATAAAGCTCTATTCCCCTCCCACTGGCAATCCTTTTGCTTTTGGGGACCGATGTAGAGACATCCACCTAGCTTTTGGATCAGAGTAACTCGTGCCGTGCRAGCGTGAAGTATAGGCAGAGCAAGCTTATGCTTCTCTGCAGTAAGCCAAGCAGATGAATACAAAAAGGGGTTAGAGAAAAGGTGAAAGCATAGAGATCAAAGGGATAACAGGGATAAAAGTAGTAACTTACACCGGCAGCACAAAGCTGCTTTCAGTCAGGTGTCCTCACATTTTCTGTTACAAATAAATAAAACAATTCTGAATTCATGGTGCTAAATACCTCACTAGCAGTGCATTGTACAATCTTAATCTGGTAAATAACTTAAGCTGTGTTTTTAACTTAAGCTGTGTTTTTAAAAACTTAACTTTTAAACAAAGTTAGTCTCTTCTAGTAAGGCAACACGTTGACTGGTAATTATATGTGGAACATAGCACATTGGTACTTTTGTGCGTATTGCAGACTTAAGCCTCTTAGACATTATTTAATCTAGATCATTTACAAGAGCTGCACTGAATATCGTGATGTGAGTGTGCATGACAAGTGTGTTGAGATGGTTATTTAAAGAAAATGTTTTCCCCCCTAGGTAGGAAACTTTATGGATAAGAAAACACTTATGCTATCTGTAGTGTAGTACCTCCCAGTTTTACGAATGGAACACATGTAGCTTGCCATAATTCCTTTCATGAATTTATATTTTCTTTAAAATGGGCTGGGGAAAAAAAAGAAYGAGATAGGCTAACTTAATGAGAGAGAGAGAGGAAAAGGGAAAGTTATTTCAATATTATGCCATGTCTGCTGGGCTGGATTTATAAAAATACTCACAAGTCTGAATTTTCTTCCTCTATTGTTAATCTTCTTCTGGGAGTGTCCTGTGCAGCATCCGTCCAAGTAATATATATTTTTCTTTGGTTCATTAACTTCTCTTCTAGTGGGCAATGTTATGTAGTTGACAACAAGGGAGTATGTGAAGAAAAACAGACAGAAAAACATTATGAGCTTCCATATAGGAAACAACCTGATTAGATTTATTTTTAACAAAGGATACTTTGAAAAAGTCCAAATATATCCCAAGCCTAGCTGAAGAGTGCCAATTTGTGTTCTTTTATATCCTGTTTACCAGATGTTGTCTGCTATTCAGTAATACGCAGTTCCTATAGCAACAGTAGCAAAATATAGTACGTATGCTATAATACTGAAGAAACTAAAAAGACAAACTCCAGCATATGTGAAAAAAAGGAAAAAAGACATGTACAAAATGTCTTTGTGTAGATACGTAGCTAGCATCCGGCACGCACATATATATGAGACAGCATGTTTCTGAGACCTTCCAGCACACACGCAGTTTATCTGTTTAAATATAGACAAAAAAAGACAGTAAAAGCCTGTAACAGTCCAATTTGCTCACATTCACCAAAACTTGCATTGAGTTCACCCCAAATAAGTCTTTCCTCTCCATCTACTTATTCAGGAAAAGCTAATACAGATAGGCTGTGCAAGGAGCGCTCGTGGGAAATGGTGGAACGTAGAAAGCGGTGTGCGACGAGGATTCTCTCTGCGGTTTGCAGCCCTGCGTGCCGGCAGTCCCGTTGCACCTTGAGCAACRTTGCCTGTGGAGGAGCTTGAAACACTCGTGTGCGTGATAAAATTAAGACAGTATCTGTCTTAAACAAGGATGCATCCAGTACCTGCCAATGAAATAAATACGTAGCAAGAATTGGCATGGTCGCTGAGACACGAGGCAAAGGTTCATACGATGTGGAAACAATATGATTTATAAYATGTCAAAGATACTTTTATCTTTCTGCTGTTGTTTAAATATTAGCCCGCACAGCCTGAGTCTAATGTAATTCACCAAAAATTGCACTGAGAAGTTTTAGCGGAGGTCAAAATGGTGGAAGGCAATTATGATTAGAAAGATTTTGCTCAGAGGTGCCTTGAAATGATATAGCTGAGCTGTAGAAGCCACAGTATGTTTAACTAATTTTCTTCCTTTATATATGATGAAAAGACAAATGTTCTTATCTACTCTTGTAGCAACAAGGATCCCTCTGCAATTTTCTGTCTATTTTTGTTTTTGCCATATGGATCTAAAACATGCTGCTAGGTGAGACTGGAGAAGATGAAATTTTAAGATTTTAAGAATACTATATTCATGAAGTAAATATCTTCTCCTCTCATTCATTAAAAAAACTCTTTGTCATTGTCTTTGCCTTTTCAAAAGGTAAGAAATAAGTAGGTAATACTAAAGTATAGTATATGTAGGAGAAATTTTGCCTTTTGTGGTATTTAGACACTTTGAACCTTCACTAGCACAAGAGAACATCACCACAGGTGTATTGTGGATTTTAGGACTCCAATGTCACGACCAAAACTGATATTTGCAGGAAGACTGGCTAAGGCAGTAAGGTCGGTTGAATCTTCTGTACCAGGATGACAGATTAACTGATTGTTAGAAAGTCAGAAATGGGTTCCCTGCCTTTAGGCTCATACTCAACAATATGCRCATATTGGTTTGAAGGCCAAAGCTGGAGTCACGCAGCATGCCGTGCGCCATACCYGTTTTCTCCCAGGGACAGACACTGTAATCCTAAATGGCTTTTAAAATAGCCTTAAATGCAAGACAGGATGGAGAAGTAGAGCTGCCCCTTTCTGGGTACATATCTGCGAAAGATCCACATTGCTCTCACAGTTGTTTCAATGAAGAAGGAGGAATGCTTATTTGATTTTGCCAAGACATGATATATTTGCCACCCCTGGAGCAGGATAGTAAATTAAGCAGACTGACAAAATAAAGCAGACTTTTATCTTCTAGTGGCTTTTTAGCGAAGGCAAAGATTTCAAAAATTGAAATATAGGATAAAAGAGTATTTGGGTTCAAGTGAATATCCCTAGGACACAGATGAACCCAAATCTAGCTTTGCATATACAGATGGGCATTTTTGTGCAAATATTGATAGCTTCATGCTTGAATACCAATCTTCTTATCCAAACATTGGTTTTGAGAATGCAAAAGACTGTGTGTGTGCACAGTCCTAGGATGGAATTGTAAGACATTGACTGTTTGGCCCGTAGTGTATTTGGATTTAGTGAATATTTATTCATTTCCCAGAGCAGAATTTTAAAAAAGTATTTTTTTTTTTATAACAGAAATGATTGTTCTTTGTGTGAKGTCTAATGTTAGCATCAGATGCCAAACAAACATCTTCTGCTAAGGGTGGGTTTTTTTCTCTTTTTAATGGCTTGTTTGGAGAGGTTTTCTTCTCTCTACTTTTTTTAAAGAAATAAAATATTAATAACCTAGAAGATTCTTGATCTCCCCATGTAAAGGAATATGTTTTTAGATCTGTTGTATTTGCGCATAATACATAATACCATAGTCAGGACATCTAAAATTTACCGAAGTATATTGACTGGTTCGTGATTTTACCAATGCAAGAAACAAGCATCGCCATGCCCAGCCTTTCTCCCGTTTGTATCTTCCATGGATAAGCTGATACTGTTAAGTCTTAGTTCTGTGCCTGCTTTCCTTACGCTTTCAGCGAGAGTGGAGAATAGACGGGGCCTTTGTTTTACTCCTTTCAGCCCTCTCGGTGGTACTGGTTTGCACTGGTCTGATAAGATGGAGGTTGGTGACAGTCCTTGGCAAGCAGTCCGGCAACCACATTCCTGCTGTAAGAGTATTTCTTACCTGATACTGCCAGGAAGGCGTAACTGTGAGCGATATAGGATAGAGCAGATAAGGGTAACCTAGGCCTAGATGGCACCTGATCACTGAAAAACAAAGCCAATAGTTTCTCTTAGGAAGCTCAGAATGAAATGAAAAGTTCTATTATTATATTGCTATTGATTAACTTTTCTTGATCATAATTTACATTTATTCTCCACATAGATCTTTCTTCTGATCAAGATATTTCCAAAAATTACTGTGCAGCAGTGAAAGACCAAACAGTTTATGACACTTTTAAGAATGCTGAGGTGTTACTTGTCACTTATATGCTCCAATAATTTAAAAAATTATATCTGTAATGGGGAAAAATTGCTTACCATAAGCTAACAGATGAATTTAGTAGACATTCACTGCTGACTATAATGACTGTTGCATCAAAACAATGTTTTTCTGAGCACTTTACTGATTTCTAGGCTATATTTTGCTTGCTAGATTTGACTATACTAGTAATACAATGCGCAAACAGAAACAGGAGCTGGGCTGGCCTCTAAGCACAGGCTATGACTGTCTCTGTGTTTTTCTCCTGCCACTGCTGGGCAGGGGAAATAATTGGAGAGGAGCTGGGTGGTTTTTGAGAGGTCAGTCTCATCACCATGAGGAGGTGGTCTTGCGGGACCATCCTCATTGCTGTTAGGTATCTGAAATATAACTGAAAATTATGTTTTCACTTAGGATTCCAGTTGGATAAGAGCTCAGGGAGTGGAAAAGTAGCTCAGAAACATTTTGTCTTTGCTCCTGGGCTTTGTATTGAGCACAGTGTGGCTGGGCCCGGTCCCTCTGTCTATGGTAATAAGACCAAATCTTTTGTTTAAATTATTTGTGCTGTGTTTATTAAATACTGCATGTTCATAACATGATCCCCTCAGGACGCTGGAGTTTCCTTCAGATCAAAGGCTAGTTTATCCCCGTTGCACTGAAGGAAYGATTTCTCTAGGCAGCAGCGTTGTCCGGTTGCATCAGGGTCCTCGGGAAGGAGGGGAGGAAGGGAGAAAGCTGCAGAGGGCTGGAAATCAATCAGTACTCTTGCCCTGCCCTCTGAGAAGGCAGGAAAATTCGGACTTCTGATCAATTCTACTAGCACTGCTGTTGTTGCAAGAGTAGCAACGTCTCATCCTATTATTATGCTTTTAGAGGATGCTATTTTTATATAGAGGTATAGTGATTTTGTGTAGGATGAATGAGCCGGATGATTTTAATATCAGAATATTTTGTGAGCCAATGATATTCTAGCTGCCTAGTGACTTTCCCAGCAGGTCTGGCAGCCTGGCTAGAGAGAGAAATTTCTCTTGTTTGACTACAAGTGCTGCTGAGTTACTTTTGAACTCAAGCACCTGGACATATCTTCCCCCTTTGAATAAACCTGTTAATCTCAAGGGCSTCTGAGGTTCTTCTTACCTGTACTGGTAACAGAAACTGTTTCTCAAGACCTGATCCTGTAGTCTTGTGAGAAAATCCTTGCTCGTTGTCTTTACTGTATAGGACTGTTTTGTTCAGTGTACAAATATWTCTGCAACTTTAACATGTCAGTAGGTTCTAAATAGTCTAATAACTTATTTTAGAACACAGATTTAACAACGGGAAGATTGCATAATTGYTTATAAATTCACTATATGCATTATATAAACTAAAGCTTCATACCGCTAAGAATTTTCAGATTATATTTATCAAGGCTGGGGTTGTAAGCTTAGTATTCTCTTTACCTAGTGTTAAGTGGTTATTAGTGATGAACTGTTGAATGCTGTTAGTGTACTCAGTGCTGTACACGCATTGTTGAAGAAAATATTTCTTTGCTGCAAGAAAAGTGGATTGAAGTCACCTTGGCTCAGTGAGGTTTTCAAATGTGGTGGGTCCTGCTTGATGTTGCKTGCTAGTGAATTTTGGTTCTAAAACTCTCATGACTTTACTGAGAAGGATTAGACTAGCACGGTGAGATAACACAGGGCACAGTAAAGCCTTGTGTGCCAGCAACCCATCCACCTGTCTGGCTGCTAAAACTGGCTCTGTTGCTGCTTGCCACATGCTGTCTTGCAGCTTCCTCTCCTCGGCTCCCCTCAGATGTTATAGCCTCCTAAAATTTGTTCTAAATTACACTGTATGAAACTGAATGGGCTCACAGGTGAATAAGCTTGCACAGTCCTCTTCCTCAGCTGAAATAATCAGTCACAGCTTCAGATCTGGGCCCCTGAACACTGACAGGCAATTAGATGGCCATAGTCCAGCCGCGGAGAGGTCGTGATACAATTACTGTTCATTGATTCTAATGACATAGCGATTGTTGGACAACAACTTTTTGGTTTCCTGAAGAATGGGAAAGATGTGTTGGTACCCACAGCATTAAGCGTCTGAACAGAGGAAGAATTTCTTGGGCACATTTAAGGCAGATGTCATGGAAAATCTTAACTAGAGTTCTGTCGGCTAACTTTTTCCCATGCTTCACTTGATATTGCAATTTCTTCTTTGTTACTATAAACAGAGTAAAACGGAGCTTTTAGGGGAGCTGCTGGGCCATAAATGACTTGTCTTTTCCCTTTGTCTCCTTGGCTTTTATGTAACATCATCTAGCCATGGCAAAACAGTTATGCATGGGCAGATTAGAGGAAGTGAGCTGTWACAAACAGATCACTCGACACTATTGATTGACACAGGTATTTACCCATTGTTCAGAAACTTAGTTTTGTTTTATTTTGTTTTTCTTATGCTCATACGTTTCTCAGCACCTCATGGTTTGGGGGGTTGCTTTCTGTAGTATTGCCTTCCCTCCACCTTCACATTTCAGTCTTCTCCAGCTCATGCTCAGTCACGGAAACCCCCTTTTGCTTTTTCTGGCAGAGAGAGTTCTCATTAATCATCTTTACCACTTCATTGTAGTGAAATTATAGACAGTCCAAAACTAGCTTAAGAATTGAAATTCAGATGCATTGGTGAGCTTTATTTAAATCTTAGACATTGAACTAAACCTAATCAATCTAAGGATAAATGCTTACTCTTATTTAATCTGAGTGAGACACCAGAAATATAATGTAATTAAATAAAGTAGGCACGTACCCAAAGCGACTGACYGCAAAGTGAGCATGTTCGATTGCCCAAAGCTGTGGACATACTGTTTCATCAGAAAAATAATCGATTCTTGTGAAATTATCATCCTTTTAAGCCCATCCCTCTTGTCTTTGTTTTAGTCAGCCACAAGTCCTAAAYAACTTATTAACTAACTATTAACTAATAAAGGCCAAATGACAGTCTTTTGAGGGCTTAGACAAGAACAGGAGCACACAACTAATCTTGGCAAGCTGTTCTTGATCAAGCAATGAATTCTTCCAAGTAAAGAGAACTCATAAAGAAACCAAATTCCTTCTAAGCTGCTGGTACTTTCATTGCTCCCCTCTCATATCTTTTGATTCATTGTGAGAGTCAGGAAAGATGACTATATAATTGAGGGCATATATCATATAAGTAGAGGGCAGATAACTTATTTGCCACTCTGCTTTCCACAGATGTGGCAAAACATTTTCTCCATGCAAGATCTATGTGGGAGTTTAGGAGACTGAAACAATGATCTAAGGAAAATGAGTGGCAAAGGTTTTGGAAAAAGAGCAGTATAGAGAGGGACTAAGAAGATGGACATGAGAGGCAAGGACATGAGTGTGGAAAGAACAAAACATACAAGAAGGGAAGAGAGGAGAATTTGAAATGCAGGAGAAAAAAAGAACTTAGGAAAGAAAAGTAAGTGAATGAGAAGAGAAGAACAAGAAGGAATTGAAGAAAGGAGTCTTTGTACTGTGCTGAAAATTTTGTTAGGCATTCGGGTATTGTGCTGATGCTTTCAGAGAGCAAGAGAGAAAGAAACAGAAAAGTACACTGCTGTGAAGCTAGTTAATATTCATTCATACCTTTATCCTCCAGTATTGTATAGTAATACTGTAGCTTCCCTGGAAGCTACATTTCTGGCAGCAAAGGGGGTAGGGTGCTGGAAGCAGGTATGGTTTGGATGTTCATGTAGGATTAAAATAGAGGTTCTCAAATTCCTCTTACTAAGGAAGGTTAGGGGACATGACCCCTCAAAATGCACTTCTGGTAGCAGGCAGCCGGGAAGCTTAAAGTTTTCTTAAGGTGAGAAAAACAATGTCGGCTCTATTAACTTTGAGGTTTTGTTTTTTTCTTTTATCTAATAGACACTGTTCATGGCACTGGAGAACAGTCACAACAAACAACTCTTGCAGTTATTAAATGCCTTTGCATTTCTTCACTTTTTTTAATCATCTGCAAAAGCTTTTTAAAACTCAGATACTCCTTCACGGTGAACATTATCCCTTAATTATTTTTTCTTGAAGTGCTGAATTGAATTTGAAATGCTGATATGCCTGCTTTTATCATCATGTGTTGCTATTGTGAAATGTGTTTTTTAGAGTTCCCTGATCATGCGAGGGATGCATTCTGGAATAATTTRTAGCTTGTGAAAATGGGGATGCTGGCAAACACAGACTCCTAATAAAGTTAGATAATGCAGACTTGCTTTAGAAAACCTTTGACTTTAGGAAAACAACATAGACATTCTCCCACAAACCCCTGGGAAAGCATCAAGGGGAAAGCAACAGTCGTGGCAGCGGCTGGTACAAGATAGAGCTTGGTTTTGTGTTCTCACAGGCCAGCTTGCTGCATATGGTCTGAGATGGGCTTTTTACTTCACTGATCATTCAAAGGAGAGCTGYGGTAATGTTTTGACAAGATGCCCAGGGATATTCAGAATTGCTATAACTGTTAAAAATGAGCTGCGTTTGGAAGCTCAGTACTTAGGGGAGAAATGTTAATTTTTTTAAAGGGTGCATTTGGAGCTATAAAGATGAAAAGAAGTTCTAATGCCAAATTTGAACGTTATGTGGGACCTGAAGGAGTGTAAGAATCGCTCCTAATATCAGAGTACACAAGGTAGCCTTAAACGCACAGCCTTCTAATAATTGTAATCTGCTACACCCCCTGTGTAACAGATATAATTATGTTAACAGCTTTCCTACTCAGGCACCATACATTCCCATTATGAAGCCAGCTTCATTTAATTAGCATCATGTAGTAAATTAGCAGTTATAAGGACTGCTGGGTACAAGGAGATCTCCATTTTCTCACCATCTACTTAATCCTCAGTCAATGTTGAGATTAAACTGCTCACTCAATTTACATATACAAAAAAAAATGCTGACACCCTCCTCAGATGATGTGATTCAGTCAGTTTATGGATCTGGAACAAATGGTCCACTGTGAATACCTGGGAGTAAAGATTGCTGAATTCCCACTGGAGTCTCTTACTGCAGGTAGAATAGGGAATGCAGATAGATCACGTGCACTGAAGAATTTTTTTGATTTGGTTTGGTTCATTTCTTAAAAAAACATCAGCAGCAAATTTATAAAAATCAAAAAAATAACTTCCCAGGTTAAAATATCAAATCTGAATAAAATGAGGAAAACTACTAAGTACTTTTAAAGAGCAATTGTTGGACGTTTTGAATGTTTTACAAAGGACATATTTTTGCATGAAGCCATCTCTGATACGAAATTGTGTTATATCTTATCCCATTTGTTTACTGTCAGAGTGCAGTTATGATAAGATGAAATTCTCTTTTTGTGTTAATGACTGCCATTCTGGCCCAGCTGCGACACATTAGAATATAGTCATTGTTCTTATCAAAATATTTTGGACTGTTATTTCAACACTTTGCTTTTAAGGTGGCAARAGTTCTCCACTGGCTCTACTGTCTCTGCACAGATGATGCTGGCAATAGTTTTCGTGTCCTGTAGCCTAAACAGAAGCATAGGCTAACTTTTTCAGAGGAATGCACTGCAAATACCCAAAACACTCTCTTTGTACTTGCTGGGCCATAGCCCATCTCACTGAAGTCAGTGAAAGTTTTCACATTCTCTGTCCAGAGACTGCCTTGTTGGTCCATGTGATGGAAGAAGATTCATTTAAATAATCTAAATAACTTTCTAGTAATTGTAGTACTCCTGATTAGAAATGAATGAATGAATGAATAAGGGATGTATTCAATTCATGATCTCAGAAATACATAAAAAAGTTAAAAGAAGCAGGTTTCACCTTGTTTCTCTGTATATTTAAAGTGACTTTACTGATGAATACTTCTAGTATCTGTAGTGGCTTTGGTACACTGAAAAACTGAAACTACAGAAGTGAATTGGGCTTCCAAAAGTCTTTTATGGTAAATGTGGAAGACAGTGCTGTGTGAAAGAGCTCCTGCTGCCTGCAATACTTGAATAGCAGAATTGATACATTTCATTAAGAAAGGTCCTTATTAGAAAGACAAATCATTCTAATGTGTTTGAAGTTAGCCATTCATCTGAGATATAGGTGAATGCTATCTGTGAAGCATTGTTTTAAGAAAACTTATTTAACTCATTGTCTTTTTGCTCATATCGGGGACAAACTCTTTTCAGTTGTCCYGTGTGACAGGACAAGAGGCAATGGGCAGAAACTGAAGCACAGGAAGTTCGGCCTGASCGTGAGGGGGAATTTCTTCCCTGTGAGAGTGACGGAGCMCTGGCACAGGTTGCCCAGAGAGGTTGTGGAGTCTCCTTCTCTGGAGATCTTCACGGCCCGCCTGGATGCAACCCTGTCTAACATGCTTTAGGTGACCCTGCTGAGCTGGGAGGTTGGACTAGATGATCTCCAGGTCCCTTCCAACCTTACTGATTCTATGATTCTATGATATCTATGCTTAAATCAGCAGAATTTGCTGAAGAACATATAATGGGATAATGATTTTTGTTTGTACTAAGAAGTGCTCTTCTGTTGACTAGTTATGAAGAAATTAAGATYCCATTGCATTTTTTGAAATAGCAGGGTTATCTTCCAGGGTGTCATTACTATATGTGTTACTATTTAAAGTACACATTAGGAATTCTAACTCAGGTTAGGAGTTGGAAAAGTGATTCATATTACTGTTGATTATAATTCATATTACATGCAAATTTTTCTTACATACAATATAAATTGTGCAACTTTAGTATTCCTTACACTATGCTTGGTTTTGATCTTTSTCAAACAATACTATTTTTACACTGATAAACCTAGGGTATCACAATAAACGTTTTCAAGAACTATCAGGCAAGCTGTTGTAGAGGTGGATAAGGTACATTTAGTAATTCTAACATGATTTGATGTAGCARTTCTATAATATTTTCTTGGTAAATCTCTTCTTTAAGGTTTGGAAGAGTTTGTGAAATTGTTTAATCCAATTATTGTTTAATTTTATAGAAGTCATGCATTTAGTTATTACTCAGCTGAAGGAAGGTGACTGAAGCATAGTTGGCCATCTCTTCCTGCTCTCTGATTTTGTGGTGGTCTGTGGAGAGAACATGCATTGCAATGATCATGGAGTTTCTTAGTGGGGATATATTCAGCTAAGTTAAAAAAAGTGCTCATGTAGGCAGGCATGAAATGACTACTTCRTCTGATCTGTTATTGTAGTAAGCAAGAAATTTATTAAAATTAAATGAACATGCACTCYACTGAGCAGCAGCAACTAATGGGAATCTTTTGGGGGCCTTATCCGGSAGGCGATAGAACAACAGTGTAGGATAACTGAACTTCTACTCAAGGTAAGAATGCCTTAGCCCATGTGCAGAAAAAGAACTTGCAGTTAACGCCTTTTYTCTACAACCATTTCCTTGCAAGTTTCAAAGGTGGAGTTAGAGTAAAATTTCCATTAATCATGCATAAATGGAACATAGYTTAAAACAATCTTTCACTGAAAACTGAARACCAAATATTTCTCCAATTCCATATCATGGTAGGAAGTTTCTCTTCAGCTTCTAAACCTCGTCATTATGTTCTRTTTGTCTAGGTCTGTCTTTTTATACAGTTACTGTTGAACCATAGTATATGGTAAATATGGCAATGCTTTCTGAGTTTTAAAGCTAAGGTCACAGTTGAATTTACCTTTGATTTTACATATATGTAGAAGTGATGCCTRTTACATGTTACACCAATACAAACTCTTATAGTCTATATTGATTTTTGTGGTGTATCTAAGCGAATATTGTAAACACARAATATTTCTAAGGCACACTTTAAAAGGAGCAGCTGGCAAATGAGCAAATGAGAAGATTGACTTCTGGTTAAATTTATAAATACCAAAGTCTTTAAAGGTCAAATAAAATGCAAGTTGAGATTATGTTATAAAGCAACTTTTGAAAGTTAATCCTAATATTATGTTCTCTAAGATTTAAACATTAACAGTTAAAAATAAAGCTTCAATTAAACATTGCAATGTAGAAAATCTAGACCTAAAGTTTCTCTGAACAATTCTTTGCATTAGTAATTTACACACTTCCTTTTGGAACAGCTATCCAGTGAATATAAATGAACATAGAATTAGCAGTAACTGATATTTAATACCTGTTAATGGAGAAAAAGTAACCAATGCTAATGCTGGTCATAAAGAAAATCCTCTAGTCTTATTTCTCTTTTCATATAAACACTTTTCAGAATCAGTAGTCTTGGAAGAATATAGCCTTTGAAATATTTTTATAATTTCCAAGTATTCAAAACACTTAAATTCTAGAAAATGCATTGTGAAAGCTGCAGAAAATGGAYTATGTAGAAAAAAAAGTGAGAAATATGGTAAAATTCAAGTTGAAGTTTAAATTAAGTTATGGAGCAAAATAAAAAAGTTTTGCTATTCTGTATATCAGCAAATCCTGTTTTATACCTTTCTTCCTTACGCTGAGAAGGAGAATAGAAATCCCCGAAATACTCTTTTTGAGAGGGCTTCTGGAATCTCAGAATACCAATATAGTAAACTTCTGTTATTTAAGTGATTAGAAAAGACTCCCAAGAATTACGTGCTCCTATTAWCTTTGAGATTAAGAAGTTAGGAAAGAATGAGAAGGGTAATGGAGAAGTAGCTACCAATACATTTCTCAAAGGATAYATACTTTACAATTCTGGTAAGATAGCCTATATGTGGCTCAGTCAGGAGTTTATAATGATAGTTTTATTAGATTGATGTTTGACCTAGTGCCTATAGTATTTGTTCAACAGCATTTAGTAAACTTTCAGCCATTTAGGTGATAGTACATTGTGGGCCACCTATGTATTTTGGAAGTAAAACTTGATCTAAAAGGTTGTTTGCTTGATTTGATCTGGTCTACATCTAAAAAGATGGAGAAGCAGCTGTTCTCTGATCTAAAAATATCTGAGGTCTTTTAATAAATTCCCAGGAAGGTAGTGATTTGACAGGTTGTCAAAAATATTTTTTGAAATGGCCAAGCATAATTTAAACTTCATCCACAGCAGTGGTGCAATACATGGTTAAGTTTCATATATCTTGTAAATTAAATACACTTACTGAACATTCTGTTAKTTAATTGCAAATCCTAACTTTTACTTAATCACATACTTTAATTATGTGATTTCATGTACAGTACTCACGTTAATTAGATAATTAGGACATGTAATTAGAATATGTAGGTGTCTATTAAAATATCTTCATGAAACTATTCAAAACACTAAAACTCTTTTAAAAAACTCATTATAGATATCAATGTGAATATTTAAAAGAAATTAAAAGGAAGGAAATAGTATTTGGGTCATACATACCACAAAACAGAGTAAGTCATGACAGCAGTATGCAATTTAGTCCATTTCAATAGAACTACTTACAAGTATAAAGTGAAATGCCTATAGTCAGTATTTACTGGATTGATACTTACTGGATTTACCAAATGAGACTTAGTCAACCTTCAGAATTTTTACATTAGTCACTTCATTTTGAGATACTTCTGATTCATTTCTATTCCTGATTTACAGACAAACCATTAAGCATTTCAGAGGTATCTGCAATATTTATGCTTAAGATTTTTTTTTATAAGTGGTTGTACAAAGTTTAAGTTTCATAACATAATCCTACTTTGTATTAGTAAGATATTAACACTGAAAAGTTAGCTAAAGGGCAAGAAAGGAAAACAGCAAAACAGCAGAGAATCTTCCCCCCCCCACACCCCCCGGAAATAGGGTACATAATGAGAAGAGGTCATATAAAGTCACATTGCTTCATCCCATAAAATTTGTTTGTCTTCTAATAGTTCCAAAAARGTACACGGATACGGAAGGAGAAGACACTTTAGGAGTCTGTCAGGAGTTGTTTTTTTATTCAGTAAGGAAGGAAAATCCATGGTAACAGATGACCCCAAGCCTATTTATTAAAACTTTAAAGATAGGTAAGGAAAAGCAAGCACAGAAGAAAGGTTAAAGAATGAACTGCAGGAACATTCAAAGCACTGTTAAGTGTCAGCTCCACAAAGCTTCATTAGACTAGTTCTCAATTAGCAAATATATCATCTGTCTGATGCATTGAGAGGTTTAATAAATGGTCACAATGATAAAAGCAATTATATCACAAACTTTGCAATGTTGGATAAGAACACCAAAATTAAGAAGGGTAATGAGTCTTTAGTCACGAAAGAGATGCTATTACAGGAAAGTGCAGATCATCATGAATTGCTTCTTTCTTAAGCTTTAAGTAAAATTATTCAGTATAATGGAGGAAYGCAGATTACAGCAGCCTTACAACTCTTGGGAATTCCTGACTTTTTAAGGCCACTACCTGCTTTTTGCTCCTGTAATGATACAATATGGGGRAAAAGAGGGGGTCATAATCCTGGTGTCAGTTTAAACAGGAAAGCACAGATACAGAAAGGTCTCTGTATTGGAAAACAAGTCTGCATAGGGTCAGCAAAACAGAACAACAGTTAGATAGGCATTTTGATATGTCCATAAAACTATGATCCTTTCTGATGTGCTTACTTTCTGTTTAAGACCTTTGAGACAGATATATAGCATGTATGTTACAAATGAGTAGYTGGCCTTTATAAGAGTGATTGTGTCTGCAAAGGGTGAAGAGAACAGCCAGGCTTATCGAAGAAGTATACTCCTTATGACCTGAGACTATTACAAACGAGTGCATAGAGTAGCTCTCTAATAGCTCTGTTAAATGATAGTGATTATTAGGAGCTTAGGTTCAAAAAGAGAATTTACCTCCCAAAGGAAACACCACCTTTTTAGTGGGAGGCAAGTGCCTCAACTGGRTGGTTAGAATAAAGATATGTAATTTGGTTGGGGTTTCTTTTGTTTTGTTTTGTTTTCTTTCTGGTGTTTCTGATGTGGAGATGTTAACAAATGGGTAGCCTGCTTTCCCAAGCAGATGGCTTGCAGGAGATTTGCAGCCTGGTCAGGTGGCTGCTCAAGGATGTAGCCCTAATGCCATGAGCTGCTTAACCTTTCTTCCTTTCTGCTTCAATTTACACATTTTTGATGGAACCAAATGCTACTATGAAGTATTTTAATTCTGTCAAATCTGCATTTTATATCCAAGTGGATTTCACTGGAATATTTATGGTCAGTGCTAATTGCTTTGGCTCCCTGCTAATATTGTTGGAGCTATGTAGGGAAAGCTCCTCCCACCTATGCTCAGGAGTGTTTTCTTCGGCTGGCTCTCCATGGATAACCCACTGCTTCCTTCGTTCTAGAGCTAAATGCTATGCCAAGAGATTAGCGTGCATCTTCCACACCTTCAGAGGAAAATTTAGTAAAATATCAGTGGTGCAGAAAATGCACTGCAGTACACTTTGKAGGAGTGTTGGTTTAATACTTCTGCTTTTGACCCCATATGGTAAACTTCTACAGCTCCTAATTGTTGTGAGCTTTAACTGTAAAGAAGACGTTCAACTTTAAAATGCTTTTCAAAAAATGAACTCTTTAATTGTACAGGATAATTATATTGCTGTTACTCAAGCAGGAATTCTGTAGGAGTAAAAATTATTGGCTCCTGTTAATATATTTTCAAAATGCTTTATTTATCCCTGACACTCCACTGCTTAACTATGTACATACACATGGAATCTGGCTCCTAAGAGCTCATTTACTCCAGCTGTCCCTAYGTGAGGCCATAATTTTATTTGTGACATCAAAACTGGTTGCTGAGGAAGTGATTAAGTCACTAAGCAAAGCTTCAGGAGGGAATAAAATATATACTCAGTAGATGTACTCCAACTCATTATTTTTATCGATGAGTTGCTTGGTGGAGTAGAGGGCATGCTTGTGAAATCTGAAGCTGGTCCAAAACTCGGAGGATAGGCTTAAAATTCAGAATGACTTTGGTAAACCATCTGAAGTCAATGAGATGAAATTCATTAAAGACAAAATCGAAGTAGTACACAAAAGTATATACAAGAATGGAGAAGAAAATGARATAGGACAGCAGAATTGCAGTAGAAGATATGAGGCACTCCAAACTGTAATGCTGATTTTTGAAACAAGGCAAATCTGATTCTTAGCTGTATTAACAGCGAAGTCATATGAAAGACTTAGAGGTGGTTATTCCATTCTTGTGACATTTTGTGAAATTTTGTGATTAGCTAGAGGCGGTCTGTGATGATAAATTTGAGTATCAAACCAGTGGAARGAAAAAAAAATAAAAAGATCAGTGGTTTCAAGAGCGTGAATGCTGAAGGAATTGGGTTTCTTTAGTCCAAAAAATACTAGAGAGGGACATAGCTGTGTTCTGATATGCTAAATGTTATAATGAAGATACAGATCAGCTTTGCTGGGAGGAGGCCAAGAAGAAATGGGCTTACTTAGACTAAAGGAGTTTTACCTTAGATATTAAAAAAAAATTAAGCGTCAGTGTAGTAAATCCCTGGAGCAGATTGCTCAAGTAGATTAAATTGTGGAATCTTCTTCTCTAGAGGTTCTTAGAAACAGAGTAGGCAGACAGCTGCCAGAGGTGACCATGTATACTCAATTCTGATTCCATTTGAGCAAATGTTTTAGGTAATCTGAAGTCCTCTCTTCTTCTACATCTCTCAGATAGGATGAAWTTTTAAATATTTTTTTCCAAGTAAATATTATGCTTAGCAGATGAATTATGGAAAAGCACAAAATATGCACACAACTTTGCCAGACTTCTTCTCTGTTGTATGAACATACTGAAAACATTCAGAATTTTTTCAGCTTTTTTGTTTGTATCATTTCCAAGGACTTGTCCAGACAGATATAGGTAGGATATAGATAGGACCTTTCCCTCCCCAGATTCCCCCAAAACCCCCAAAACATCGTGGGAAAACTCTAGAAAGCAAAGGAGAGAATTGAATTAATAGTTAGAAGCTGTTGACTAAACAAAGCAATGCCAAGATATGCACTCAATAGCCAGCTGGACTTAAACATTTTATTGGAAACCCATGATTTCATGATGTTATGAATTTTATCAGTACTTTAATTTGAAAAAGAGGTGAAAAGATAAAATACATGAGACATTTGTAGAAATGTCGTCTTTGTTTTTCTTTCTAGTTTGCATCCAAATTCTTTAATTTTGCGCTCGCATGTTCTTAGTATGCGAATAGATTCACTACTGACAGAACATGAGTTGCTAGGTTTTTCATTTGAAGAAAACACTGTTGAAAAGTATTTCCGGTTAAACAACAAACTTTCAACAAACTAATCTTGAAGACTGAATRTGTTTTTTAATCAGAGCTTAGCTTTCAACTATGATTCCTCTTAAGAGAAATTCTGCGGCAGGGATTTGATCATCAAGAGGTTGTTTCTCATTATTTTCCATTTTTATTCTGAATTTATAGAATTAGACAAGAACAGGTATTATTCACATTTCTGAAACTTTGTTGTAAGTAAGAGTCACAGTAGCAATAACTGTGMAAATGATCCATGTGCAATTTCCTTTTATAACCACACAGAGAATCTGCAGAAGTTATCTTTCCCACAGAATTGCTTGGGAACTGAGTTATTTTGCCTCAGAAGTTAACCCTGAAGGGCTACACAACTCCAGGGCTGCATTGACTTTATTTACTTATTAATACRGAATGAGCAAGTCAAGGAATCAATCTTCTGTGTGCCCATAAATTATAGATGAATGAAGCAATAAAAGCTGTAAGAAAGGCGACTTCTCTTCCATMTGGGAAAAACTAAGGCCCAAGTATACTAAAGTTTTATGTCCATACAAAATTAGCAGCAGTAACTGATTCTCTTTTAAAACTGAACAATTTGATGCCAACTTATTTAAGAGGTTTAGCAACAGAAAAGCAAGTACACAACTGTATAGGAAGCGTCTGCTCTGATGGAAAGCTGTAATCGTTAAAAATGTATTTACTATTAGATAATCTGTAGATGCCAAATTAACACTAGTTAACAGACAAAGACATAATTTCATTATAAACRGGTGATAAAGCTGAATTTCACAGATACATCTAGTATTTCCTGTAATGTGTAAAGATTTCAAATACCATATGCTTCTATACTGTACAGATGAAGCTGAACTCTGATAGATACTGAAAGAGCTTGAAAGAGATAGCACTGGTCTCAAGAAATACAAAAAAACACGCTATAAACTTGGAACAGACTATAGTTCACACATGATGAAGATAATAAAAGCCGTATTTGGTGGTGAGAATAAGGCCTGTGTAAGTCTCCCTGTACACGCATCATTGCTACTGTTTCGAACACACGAAGAGAAGACCAAATGCAGGGATGTGGCTTGACTGTGATGCTTACTAAAATTAAGGAAGAGATTGGGCCCCTTTCTATGAGCAGAGAGGAGTTCGGTCTAGAGAGGAATGTACTTTCTTCAAGCACTGGTCTGCCAACTTTCTCGTCTTAAACTTGTTGACTGTTTCTGCTAGCTCTTCAGGAACTTCTAACCTACTTACCATGTGTTTYTCCCTATTCTTCTCTCCCTGACACCTCTGTAATGGTTGTGGTTTCAGCACACGAAAAATAATTGACCGGATAGAATTGTGTAGTGTGTTCTTAGGTACAGGGCAATACAACCAGGATAGTATCAAATGGTACTAAATGTGCTATAGTTCAAATGCAAATGGCATAGATACTCTGACTGCTGGAGCCTACAGGCTCTAGCTGTACTGACTCTTCAGAAATCAGTGGTGCATTTTGGATTCGAGTCTTGCTGGAGTGTCAGATATAAAAGATACAGTTTTAACAATCCTATCAGAAGTCAGCCTCATAGTTTCTAGATTCCTTCTGTCCTTCTAAAGAGGTTTAGTATCAGGTTTGCTTGACATGTTTAGTCCATCAGACGTGGCTGCTTCTGCCATGGGTCAGAATCTGCTGCGGCCTTCCTGGCTGCTCTTTGCTAGGTGTCCTCCTGTCCCTCCCTCTAGGGCAGTTCCTGGACTACTGTCTGTGGTAGGGCATACTTACTAGCTCTCACCCAAGGATGGTTCCTGTAGCCTCAGTGGGATATTACTTCCTTTTGCTGTACTTTTGTGAAAGTAGAAGTCTGCTTTGCTTAGGTATTATCTGATACAACTGGCAAATCTCAAATTTTGAGCTACCAACTTACACCTTCCTGGAATGTAATTCAAGCAATGAAATGAAGCGTGACAAGCCTGAATATCTTAAATGAAGTGCAAGTAAAGATTTTTACATTGAACACAGAGAATTGCTGTTTTTGCCTAAACAAGGCAGTGTTCAGGCAGATAAGGGATTTTACTGGCTAGGTCCATTGTTTTCATATCAATTTGGATGGAGACAACTGAACACCAATGAATAATCAGATACATCAGATTATTTCAGCACTATAATCAGGTGAGAGCTATGGTATAACTAGAAACTTAACTTCATGCCTTCTAGTATTTTCATATATATATTTTAAAATGTAGAGAAGATATTTTCATTATCATGTTGTCAAATATTYTTTCAACTRTTTAAATATTTTCATATTTATTACAAACATTTAACCCAACAATTATCTCAACAGYTTGTTTCCATAAACTTTTTGAAACTCCAGAGTGGCATAAAATCAAAAAATACGCTTACTAAATAGTTCAGGTTTCAGATTCTGATAGATACTTCCCTGGAGTTATGGAAAAAAAATGGATTCAAACTATCTGGCAATTGCTAAGGTGATGAAAAATTGCTTTGGAGGTTAGTGATATGTAGTACTGCATGAACAAGATTAGGCATAGCACAGATCCCACTGACAATCCACTTGTCACCCTGGTGCTCCATCTGTATCCATTTACCACTTTCCTCTGGCCATCAGCAATACTACTAAGCCAATTTATTATCCAATTTAGAATGTTACCATTGATAATGCACTTGCTCGCTAACCTTCCGTAGAGTTTCATGACTTTATAACTTCTTATGCCGGTAGTATCAAAAGCGTTCTTAAGATTCAGTTAGCTTATTTGTCCTTTTTTTCTCCTTTGACTTTCATTGCCAATTCCTTGAGTAAAATCAGGTAAATG
Source organism: Rhea americana (assembly GCF_003343005.1). Classification (NCBI taxonomy): domain Eukaryota; kingdom Metazoa; phylum Chordata; class Aves; order Rheiformes; family Rheidae; genus Rhea; species Rhea americana. Next base: position 2,382,664 of record NW_028185495.1, on the reverse strand, counting down.
TTTATCAATATTTGTGGCTAATAATCTGCCTGAACATTGTCCTGCTTTATCCCTACTCAAGGACACAAGACGTTCATTTTCATTTGATTTTACACATGCAGGTTTGAAATGATTTCTCATTTCACTGCTTGGATCAAATTGGAGTTGGTATGAGTTGCTGTAGTTCAGAGAAGCTTTCCCAGTTCACACTTGCTGAAAAATCTGCTGCTTTATTTTCTTAAATATAGATCAGATATTGATTTATTTGCAGCCTTTACATGCATTTCGTGTGCCATAATAAAAACAGGCAATAATTTCACTCAAGTATCTCAACTTTGAACACTCCCAAATGATAAAAGGTATGAAATACAGACCTAAACTTTTCACAGTTAGAACTTTTATGATCATCTTTCAAATCTTGTTGCGTTTCAGTGGTTGTTTGCCATCTTCCTTTAGAATTCTGAAGAAGAATTATTTTTTATTACAACCTTTAGTTATGGATCCTTTAAGTCAACTTAGAACAACTCTCTTTGTTTTCTTCAAGAGAAGGCTTTTAATCTTGCAAAAAATAAAATGTTTCAAGTGTAGACAACTCAATAAATTCTGGTTAATCACCCACCAAAGGGCAGCAAATACARTTTTTCTCAGGCTGGGTAGTATTTTTCATTCTTGGAGGGAAAACCATAGTGAACACCAATCTAGCATAGCAACTTCTGAACAGTTTGAAAGTAAATTTTTTCTTTAACTCACTGAATTTCTATTAGGATCGAAAATTAAGTATTTGAAATGGAAAGAGTTACKTAACAATTCCAGAATGTTTTTATTGGGCGTATCTGAATGCTCAAATAAATGAGATACAATTTGGGTGCAAATATCTCATTCTGCAACGGATTAAACTCAAATGCTATATCTTAACATTGTAATAAGATTTCTGTTAAAGTTCCTTCTTTTCTTTAATAGATTATATTAGTTCTTTCTGGGAAAATGGTGGTGGGAAATGGAAAAGAGGGAATGGGAAAAAAAGAGGAAAAGAAGAAATAGTGAAAGAAAGAAAGAATGAATAAAAAATCCCCACTAGTAAAAAACAGTTGTTTTCAGGCCTTTACTGTTGTAGTGTRTGTAATGAAGACCACCTTAAAGTGTTTGTGAATTCCTGTTTTTCTCAGTTGTGGAGTCCTAATTCCTGCAAGAATGACTTACTGATGATGCGCAACGCTGTGCAGTGTTATATCCATTTTTACTATATGTATACATAAAAAGAATTAATGATTTTCGGGTCATGTACAAATATGCATTCCAGAGTTTTGTCTTGGCATAATTTCTGTGATGAGCTTTCACTGAAATGAGTTTCAGTTGGAGTGTATTAAGTGGTCTTCAATAATAATATGTGAAAAAATTTCACACCATGATTACATTACCTTATGTACTATCAAGCTGCCTTGAGCATTGTCAAATGCCATTCATCCRGAATAATGAGCCCTTTCTTTCACTGCTAAGTATATGGTGTTTGTGCTTCGTAAATGGTGTTACGGGATAGTTTGTACCTGGTCATAGTGCAGCTGCACTGGCATCCCCAGGAAGGAAAAGTGTGGCTTTGCCAGCTTTTTCCCAATGAGGTAAGGACTGGCTCTTCAATTTCTGCCTTCTGGGACAATGAAGAGAGCCTGCCTTGAGTTCTTTAAGTGGCGCTGTTGGAAAGAAAGAAGTGCAGTACCTTGTCATAAATCGGTTTTACCATTTACATGTTTGAATTGGAAACATTGGAATGGTAATGCTTACCATTGATCCTGCAGCTTCTTTTGGGCATGTACTAATATATATCCCATGCTTGACTAAYTGAGCAATATCTTTGTTTATCCTTTCCTAGGGTTATCCCTTTATATCTTTCTGTGCTTTGATTTGGAGGAGAAATGCTTTCCTACTACAATGCAGTCTCAGTATCTGTATAACTTAAAAATGGAACTACGACAGGAAACAAAATCTATAAGGTAGCCCTGATCTGGTTGTTAATAAAAATCACCTCCTCATTACCGAGTGTGTGACAAAACTGAACTGAATTTTCTGGGAATTTTCCTCCCCAGTATTACAATGTTCACTCGAGACAGAACATAGAATAATCTTGTTTGGAAGGGATCCCTGGAGGACATCTAGTTGAGCCTCCTGCTCCAAGCAGAGCTAACTTCAAAGGTAAATCAGATTGCTTAGCACATAGTCCAGCTATTTTTGAAAATTTCTGAGGATGGACATTACACAGCCTCTTTGGGAGATATGTTCTAGTGCTTAAATATACTTATTGCAAAATGTTATTTTCCTTATATCTAGTTGTAATTTCTCTTGCTGTGACTTGCAGCTGTTGCCTTTTGTCCTCTCTCTGCATGACTGAGAAAAGTCTGGCTCCTCTCTTTTCTACAGTCCCCCTTCAGGTAGTTGAAGATAGCAATAGTATTTTGCCATAGCCCCTCTTCTCCAGGCTGAGCAGCCTGAAATAAGTTTCCCCGGTCTCTCCACAAATGTCATAGGCTCCAGCTTGCTAAGCATCTTAGTGGCCCTCTGCTGAACTCACTCCAGTTTGTTGCACTGGGGTACCCAACCATATACAGTATTCCAAATGTGGCCTCACTAGTACTGGTTAGAGGGGAATTATCAGTAACTTGCTTCCCCTTAAGCTGCTGGATGTGCTTTTGCTAATGCAGCCTGGGTTGTGGCTAGCTTTCATTGCTRTAAAGCAGTACTGCAGACTCATGTTCAACTAATTGTCCACCAGGACCAGCAGGGTTCCTCTCTGCAAAAAATCTCCCTCACCGCTGGATCCTCAGCTTTTACTGGTGCRTGGGGTTATATTATCCCAGATGCRTGGCTTTGTTTCTGTCTTTACTGCATGTCATGAGGTTTATGGCAGTACATTCCTCTGACTTGCTGAAGTCCTACTACCTAGCAGCCCTTACTTCCAAGGCTGTGACCATTCCCCCTGACTAGTGGCATTCAAGAACCTGGAGAGTGTGCATGCTGGCCTGTCATCCAGGTTGGTGATGGTGTTCAGCAGCTCCACGTGTGGGGAATGATAAAGAAATTTATGAATGCTTTTCAATAGATGGAGCACTGTCTCTTTTTCAGCCTTGACTTGTGTTATATGCACATCATTTAAGGTTAACTACYTAGATAGGACTAACTGCTACAGCTCTTCTTCATTTTCTTATGCATATAATCCTACTGAAACTTTAATCATGATGACAAATGGTTGCAGGCCTGTAATATATTTTATATTTGAATATATTTGTGTAATATATAGAATACATAGTACATATACATCGAGCGCATATATGTGTTTGTGAGTAGGTATGTGTAAATTGTATATTATACAGCTTGTAAGATGAGAGAAAACTGTGTGTTCCCGGCATTCTCTTCCCAGATTACAGAAGAATAGTTGGAGATTTAGAGGCATTCTTAAAAACAAGGATTATTTTGGAAAGCTTAGTCTTTTTCTCACAGTGCATTTCTTTTTCTGAAGTATCTGTATTTATTCTAATGCTATGAGATATTCTGTAAGTCTCCATTTGTGGCAGCTAAACCTCAGGCTGATATGACAGGGCTGGTCTAAATAATTTTGTAGAAAGTAAATGTTAATAAAAAGAGCTTCATTACTCACAGATTTGGAACTTCCAGCTATGTGGTGTAAGAACATTTTTGGCTGCACAAAAATATTGAACTCTTTTAACATGGTGGAGCCATATGGTTTCTGTCCGAAAGTGCGCGTGTGCTCTAGGTTTCCTGGCTGGGAATGTTCTCTACTACTACTGTCAAGATGACAACTTTGACACACGAGGGAGAGCACTTGTGGATTCCAAATTTTCAGCCAAGAAAGAAAGACTTGTTGATGGGGGATTGAGCCAAAGGTCGTTAGACACTCAGTAAGAATGGCAATTCCGTTCTTCTGTAAGAAGAACAGTGCTTGATTAGGTCAAAGAGTCTTGATTCTGGATACTGCAATTAGGTAAAATGTTATTTCTTATCCTCATAGGTGCAGAGATTTTGTCTGAGCAAGCAGAGGAGAATGAGCCTGTGGCCCCACTGAGGACATGCCTTGTGGTTTCTTGTCCTTCCTATYGTTTGCAGAACTCTTGTTTATATAGTTATAAAACTAGTTATATAACCAGTTTTTCTTCGTGGTTGAGAGAGGGAGCAATTTGCCTGATTATGATTGGCTGGATACTGCATGAACCCAGTAGTTCCTAGAAACCTTAAAGAAGGTCTTAAAAGTTCTTGATTTACATCTAATGAGCAGAAAAAGAAAGCTATTCTGATTCTCTGATAAACTGGAAATAAATTGGGAGAAATTGTCTGCTAAGGAGAACAGAGAATAAAGCTGAGATATCTACCTAAAACAGGGACCACTTAGTCCTTGCACAAGGAGAGGACACTTTACTAGCACTAATTATATTGCCCACAAGTGGAATGAGTTAGAATGTTTGCAGATTCGTGGGACATTCTATGTAAAGTGCATAGAGTTTTCCTCCTAAATCTTTGCTGATTTCTTATGAAAAATGAAAGTTGGCAATGTCTTGGAAGGCATTATTTGTTCAACAAGYAACAAAGAAACTAAGTTAGCTGGCTCATAGTTACACTACAGTGACCACATTATTAAATGATGCAAGTGTGAATAACATTTCTATCTTACTGCTAGATCATACCAAGGTTTAGTTGCCTGACAGATAGTCCCTGCCTCTATCATGTGGTATTTTAAGGTTTATATTGGTGGGTATTGCAAACACTAAAAGGAAGAAATTAGAACCCTACTTTTTTTGTCCTATACAATAAACACAGTTGAACCACCTCACTGGGCATAGGCATAAATACCTGATTTCACTGTAATTTCAATAAAGAAGATGAGTCACTTAAGATTACAGGAACAATGATTCCAGGACCAAATGTTATCCTAAACTGTGAGTGATTACATATTGACTGTGTCCAAAGTCTCTAGTGGTCATCATGAATTGACAGATGGCAAAGATACAATCTGTACTGATCTATTATATATAAACCCACTTTACAGTAGTCTTCAGTCTCAAAGACTGCAGGGTTTTGTTTAWTAAAAATACTCAGCCATTAGTTTATGTGGCCAAAGGTGGAGAGAGAAGATATTACAGAAATTCGAAGGTTGTTACTTGGCTTTTCCCTCTTGCATGAGGTTACTATTAAGCTGTGGTGCAGCATACTTAGAAATACCTCCTGTTGCTTTCATGGGGGCWCTTCGCCAGGTTTCAGAAATGTCAGAACTGTTCCTGCAAGGCATCTGGAGCCARGCCATTCCCAAATCCTTTGTATTACCTATAATGTGCCTATTGTAGGAGCTACGTAGCCACGGCTCRGAGGTAGCTTGTTCACTAGTTTTTGAAGTCAGGCAAGTACTGTTCAGAACTAATGAAATAAACGTGGCMCTGTAGGAGTTACTGGCTTTAAATTTGTTTTATCTCCTCAGGAATATTTTGAACATTAAGCCCATTCAGCCAAATATTAACGTATCTTGCAAGTGATGCAAAGTTAAAAGAAGATATACCTAACAGTTTAGTTCTTCAGCAATCTAACCCATGTCAATGCTATAAAGAAGAGATCACTAAAAATGAGGTTTTAAATTATGAAATAATAGCCATCTTAATTAGTTATCTCATTATACTCAATGGGTTTTTTGGTCAGGTAAAAACTTATTAAAATTATACTGAATGAAAAAAACTGCTTTCATGCCATGGGGAGACTGGGAATGAAAGCCTTACAGCCAAAGAAATTCTATAAAAATTTGTACCTTCAAAACTTTAAGATAGAAAAAAAAAAGAATTAGAATAACTTTTTCAGTATAAAGCAATGAATAAATCCACCCTTTCAACAGCTCTTTGACTGAACTTCATGAACATTAAATTTGCAATAAAGATGTTTTACTACTATTGCTACAGAAATTAATGTCTTAAATGATACATAAGTGAAATTTTCAACTTTTCGTATTAGAAGCGGAGAGATGGATTAGTGTCTCTGCATTTGAACATATTTTCAAGTTAGGATCTACTGTGGGGAATATTTTACTTTTTGGGTCTAATTTGGATGTTTTCCAATTTTTGCAATGTGGATGATCTTTCTGGAGTTTGAGCTGTCAGGAACTTTTGGAAATATGTGATCTTATGATAGTAATGTTCTCAGTCTTGCAAGGAAATGTAGATTTTAGCCTTTGAATTCAAACTTAAGTCTTATTTCTAAATAAAGTCTCCACCCTGAATATTAGTTTAACTCCAGTTGAGATTACTGTGTCCTTGACTGGAGTATGGAAAACAGAAGAAGCATAAAAAGAAAAATATTTATCYTGTGTTCAAGAATGTGTCTTATTTATGTCACCTAAATACTGCAAACTCAGATTACTTATGGGCAATATATATGTGTAGTGTAGCAATAGGCTTCCTAGAAATCAATTACCTTTAATGAAAAAATGTTTTGATATGGAAGTGGAAATGTTCAATAAGTTTACATTTTYAGAAGAGAACGTTTCTATTCTGAAAGTTTAATTATAAACTTATCAAATATATTACAAAGTGAATAAAAWAGCAATAAAAACATGCTTTGTGGCAAAAGGAGTCGTACAAAGTGACCTGAAACCATTTATCATGTCAAAAGTTTGGTTTGTGGTAAATTTTAAGGGCTCAATATTTTGTTCATTTCCAGAATAGATGACTTTTTGACATCTTAAGAAAACTCTCCAAAACAGAAACCTTGATTCCTGCTCAGCTTTGGTATGCAACAGTCACTGCTTTGAGAGGGTGACAGGACCTAGCTGTTGAAGGAACACCGCTCCTGAAAAAATTTTACTTCCAAGTGGAAATGAATGTAATTAGAGAATGCTTTCGAATCACTTTGAAGAGAAGGATAAAAATTCATTTTGAAATCTGCGCTATGAGTCACACCTTCTACAGTTTTCTTTCCTTATTTTTTGCAGTACGGATTCTTTATAGTGTCATTCAAAAATCGTGCTTCACTTGTTCTATGGCTRTTTATGACCTCTCATGGAATATCTCATTGCAGATCCTTTGGCCAAATGCTGGAAGAATGATATTAAAGAATGACATGATTATCTGTGCTTGTAAAGCGCTGCTAAAAAGAGGAAAGCCATTTTAATATGGTTAGGATATTTTAATTGTCTTAACTGAGTATATAGGGGTTATTCATACAAGGCTTTGGAGAAAATTAGCATCTGATAAAAGAAAAAAAAGAGCTGCTACTGGCATGAAAACAAGAATGAATGATTAGCCTAGCACTCAGATGGATTTGCTCCTAGATCCTGCTTCTCATGCTYATTAAGTAAATTCACTTGATTACATTAATTCTTTTGGTGAAGGAAAAAAAATCCCAGATATATTAGATACTGATTTCAAAGATGAATTCTGAATAAAGAACAGTAGAAAAACCTTAGGCAGAACTGGATCTTGACTAATAAATCACAGAAAAATATAGATTTACTTTTGTAAAGATACTAAATTCTTTTTTTTCATGGCAAAACACATATCTCTATTATTCTCTGTCTATTGTGTAAAGAATGGAAAGAAATATATCAGTTTCTCTAGCCTCTTTTCTTCTACTGAAATAGAGGAAGTACATCATACTTTTGTTTTCATATACATTACAATTGGTATGTGAAAATAGCCTTGAGACAAAGGACAAAGTGGAAATTGTAGTCAGAGATCAGATTTATTARGATAATTGATCCATATTATACATTCAGTAAAACTGTAAGCAAGGAAAAGCCTTACAAATTGTATCAAACTAATTTTCTTTCATCRCTGTGATAGGTACCATGAGCCAAGGATTCAGCACAGTTATTTTCAGTTGTATACATTTTGAAAACTCAGAAATTTAGAGAGAATGAAATGATGAAAAATGTCTTACACAATACTCCTAACAGACTTTTAAAAATATAGTTTGAGAGCTCTCTTTTCTACTAAATTTCCCCTATTTTTTGATATCATTTCATTTGCTGTCCAAGAATTCTTTACATTGTGTAAAGACTTGTTTACCTATAAGTAAGATTGTAAATCAATTCAATCAAATTAGAACATAACTTGAGCTAACGTTATTAAAATAGAAAYACTGTCTAAAAAACCTACCTGAACAGGAATAAGTTTACTTTACATCATTTAAATATAAAATATGTTTATTTTATTATGCAATCAGAGAATACATTTATGCAAGCCAAAATGAGAAGAGCCTATAAAAATGGCCACGTAGATTTTCTCAGTAGTAAAATTTTGGAGAATTTCTGGGAAGACATGCTTCTCAAATGTAAGCTCCAATTTGCCTAGTGTTTTGTATGATAGCCGCCTGGCATTTCTACCAGTTTGTKGCAGCCAGTGTAAATCCATTTGCAAGCCAGCTCGCTGGAATCCTGATCCTGCTCTGCTGTAGTCAGAGAAAGTTACCCTTGACATCAGCCACAAGGAACAAAGAACTGAGTCCTTCAGGTTCTCTGCAATGTCTTATTTATATAAATTTGCTTTGTACATGCAGGCGTTGTTACGCAGTAGCATAATACATTGGCCTTTGGGGCAAAAAACATTTACATTTTAACTGCATGCTGCTTTCATTAAAAGTTGAAAAAATGCCATGAGAACACTCTTGTTACTGTTARCTTTGCAAATTATTTTCTCCAGAGCCTTTTTTCTCCCCTCCCTCCCCCCCCTTACAGTACCTAACTTTTGGCTTTTCATTACCTAACAGTTTCTCTTTATGTTCAGATTCTTCTCTTTCTTTCTCCCTTTACATGTATAACTAGCAATGTCTTTTATATATCTGCCCAAACAAATGCAACTCGGCAGCAGGCACTGAGATGTATTTCTTTTTCAAAGGTTTTCTGGTGGTTTGGGGAAGGGTTTACAAAAATAAAGCATGCTTTTTACTTCTTCAGATGAAAGTTACAGATCCCAGAAGAGTGTGAGAAGCTAAGAGTCAAAGTTCACATTGAACGTGCTGCATCGCTTGATTCAGAACCTTAATATCCGTGTAATGATCAGTAACACTCACTTTCTCACTAGGGAGAACTTAGAAGAAAAAACACTTTTCATTTTGGGTCACACAGGGTAACCGTTTTACGATGATGAAAAAGGGCTAAATTCAAACTTGTACAACTTTGTTAAAATAAACAGAGTTGGACCTACTTAAATCAGCTCTGAATGTGGTTTGTAAAGTGCAGAACTGGTTTCAGCTATTCTTGCAATAATTTAACTGCTAAAGAAATCTATTTAACTGACTTTGCCTCTGSAGTGGTGGTATTTATCCTTCCTAAGAATGAAAATACTTTCTATGTCAGGTGCGAAAGAAACCTCAGACACAATACAGATAAATTCTCAGACCTCTTTTCAGCATGCTGTGATCCTACAAATTTATCTTGAACATCTTTATTCCTTGCTTTTCCCACTGCACTTTCTCTCAGCCCAATGATCAGGAGTGTTATTTTTATTTATGTGTACCCTCAAGTGTATACAATCTGTGTATATTACGCCCATGACTTACACAGTTTTCTAAACTACCCTATTCTTTATTTCTTTTCTGCTCTATGAATTTGGCTCATAATTTGCCAAGATGGAAGACTTCTGCATGGCAGTTCTGCTCATTTAAAACCATGATCCTAGATCCTTAATACTTTTCAGGTGGAGGCCTTGTGTGGAGGGGGTTATTTTGCATGTAATTTGGCCAGCTGCATTCCAGCAGCTGCCTGACATTGTGCCTGAAAATCATCGAAAGCCCTGTGCTAGTTGTTGAAAAACCTCTTTTGTGGGAACTACTTTACCTGAAATGCCCAGGTCTAGGGCCTTAGGGACATGTCTCTTGCCTAAACTTTGCTGCAGCACGGAATTCAAGCATAGCCTGATCTCCTGAAAGTGCGTTTAACTCTTCAGCGCCTCTCGGTCTGTTTGGCGTGCTCACTGAACGCCCAGCACGTAGAGGCTGCGGTTAGACAAATGGTTATTAGCTGTAGACACTTTATGTCAAAACACCGCTGCTAGGACCAGGAGCTGTCCTTGTCTGCGGGAAGGCCCTAGTCGCTAGCGTCTAGGTTTGGGCTTTTCTTTTGTTTGGGCTGCCTGTGGCCCCATGATCCTCCCTAGTTAACCGTGCAGTGTCGTACGTATAACTGGAGGGCAGAAAAGTCCTTCAGTAACCGTCTCGCTTTTGGGAGCAGAAAACAAAAGGTTTGGGTTTTCTCTGGCCGTATAAGTGTTCTACTGTGTAGCTTGTTATGCAGAAAAAAAGCCCTATGAAGCACCCTGTGGACAGCCACCTAATTCTTTGTGCTATAGCAATTGCAGTGGTGACACAGCGATAAGAATTTAGATCTCTGAAATGGCTGTCGTCTCCTACAGGCAACGTACTCGGTCAGCTGTACTTGTTAGACATTAGCTGTGTTGTTAGACGTTGAAGATTGCCATGTAGTTACATCTTGAAGTTTCTGCTCACTTCTAGAGCTAGTGTGTCTGACTGAGGGGTGAGGATTTCAAAAGGTAGAAGGGTATCTGGAATTTAGACTGAACAGAGCAATGACTCCATATGCTTGAGAATCCAKTTTTTTGCACTTAATTATTTAATTTAGCAGGTGGAGGTGTTTCAGAAGTGCTGGAAATAAGTCTGTAGGCCAGGTGCCTCCCCTCTGGTCATGCAGCACGACTGGACATTGCTSCTTTCTAGCCTGTGTTCCCAGGCTGCTTTGCCCTAAGAGGCAGAGGCTGGATAGGTGAAAAATAGTCATGTCTGGGTMTTGTATTAGTGTGAAGACTGGACTGAGCTAGAACACCTACCTCTGAACCTGGGAGGTGGGAAGTATTACCATTTCCCAAAATAAAGACATCATCAGTGTCTTAACTGATTGCAAAACCTTTCATTATTTAGAACCAAAGAAAAACATGAAAGAAGTGTTAGGACATTCACTGCAAAGAAATAAATACTCATTTTTAATGGCAACAACAACAAAAGAGTATGAAATCAAGGGGTTAGGGAGCTTTCTTCTTAAATGTTTGTTCACTTTATTGTGTTATTTTACTGTACATGTGAAATTCGTTCTCATTAAATACATTAAAGCATGTTTGGTTTTAATTAGAAGAAGAACGTTAGTTTTCCTGAACAAAGYAGAATTATGTATCCTTTATTCTTATAATACTAAAAAATAAAAAATGCATAGTACAGTTCAATTAGAAATTACCCAGAACTACCTAAGCTATTTTACTAGTACAGACAACCTTCCTACAAACATATGTAACATAGCTACATCCTTGTATATGGGACTGGTTTAAAAGACAAGAGGGAACAATATAAAATCTTAGTATTTTTTAATTTGACAATGAGACAGTTTATGAAAGCCCAGTGACTTAGTGTCTGTTGTTTTATGAGACTGACTTACATCCCCAATAAACACTAGAACTATAGTATCTCTTTTCCTTTCATTTTTTCTCCCTTTGGCTCCTCTACACCTGTATTTGATTAGGTACAGAAAGATAAAAGCCCATTACCTTAATTTTCACAACAAAGATGCAGAATTAAATAAAGGTTTCAGTTGCTTGCAGTTTTCWTTCTAGAGGCTCCAGGCAGCTGCTAATCATTATGTTTGCAATATTAAAACAAGACCCCAGGTTAGTTTGTGCTGGTTCATTTACAAGAATCTTCTGTATTTGATTAGACTCGGATGGTTAATAAGGATGTCAGGTAGAAGCAACTGGTCTATTTATTTCTGTTGTGTTATTAACTATCTGTTCTAACTAACAGTTATGCTGCTAACTACCTCCTATTTCTGTTAACAGCATATTTTGAAATGGCTTTTGTTTCGAATATGTTGTGTATCTCTAGATTTTAACAGGCAATTTCTAATGGCAGCTAGACTAGTTTGAAATGACAAGTGGAATTATAAAATTGCTAGAAAATGAATAAATAAATCAAAATTGTATTTTCCCCTCCTTTCCAAGTTTCAAAGCTTTTGACTTAGTTGTCTGTAGTCAAATCATTTTTGATAGATAGCAAGCTGACAGAAAGAAGCAAATTAGATCTGTTTAGYTCCTTCAAAGTCCAGCACTAGACGGCAGTGAAGTGGCACGCTGTGTTTGGAGCTGATATGCAAGTCTGGTGTCCAAGTGAAACTGAGCTGCAGCCATCACAAACCTGAGCTATTGTCTGGATCAGTGTCTTCTCTATTAGAGAAGCATATTGTTAGGGCTGGGCAAGGATCTTGCAGCAGGCAAAGAACTCATTTTTATGGATTAGTTCCTGACGCAGATATCATATACACATGAACAATACCTTGTTTTCACAGAACAACAGAAAAAAAATCATTTCAACCTTGCTTGTCATTTATGTCACCAACCTATTTTTATCTAAAACATATTACTGTATGGGTATTGTACAGATTTTTAGTCTTGAAATGCTTTAAGCTACAGATGGCACTGGCAATGATAACTATTGTTAATTTGGCCAGTGGTCTCTATTATGGGACCCTTGACCTCAGTTTAAAAGCTTGTCAAATTTTAACTATTTTGGCCAAAATTTTCATGCTGGTGGGGTTTTTTTTTGTTTAAAAAGAAAGAGAAAAAAACAAAGATCTATATGATTATGCTATTCTGGATATCAGTTTAGAAAAAAAGAAGAGTAACGAACAAAAATACAAGAGAATAAAATTATAGGTAAAATTCAAACATTCAGCAATGCCAGAATGTCACATGGCAGTCATTAATTACACTATCACATAATTTCTTTACAATATTTTTCCTTCCTTTAACTTGAGGGATGCAAGAGGCTGATAGTATTACATGACAGCTATTCAGTACTTCTTTTACATGATAAAGTTTGGATTTAAATACTTGGGTTTATTTACTTCTTTTGAATTCACTTGGGAAATATTAGCAGAATGAACCATGTTTCCTTGAGTTTCTGAAGCACAGGAAAATGTGGTATTGACTTCCTGTTTTGTCAAAGACATGGTGAGATAGGATACCCAGATATCCTCCTATACACTCATAGCCAGGAAAAAAAGGGTAGTTCTTACAAAAAGAGAAGGGAAGAGAAAGAGAAAAGAGGGGGAGGAGAAGGAGAAAGAAAATTCTCTTTATGTGAGGTATGCTAGTACATTTAATGCTTACATCAACACAGGTTTTGAATTGCAAAAATGTTTAGTGATGAAAAGGAGATAGTGAGTAGTACATAATGTGGAATCACCAGACTAGTTTTCCTTTCAAGTTTTTTTTGTGACTCATTTTCTAATGTTATTTCTATTAGTAGTTATGTATTCAAGCATTGTGTGTTCTTATGCTGCAAAATCATTTCATTTTTGTCCTATATAATGAATAGTATTAACACTATAGAACATTGAAGCAAGTTTCCTAACATATTAGCTGTAACAAGTGCATTCTCTTACAATTCTATATCTTTTTATGGGGAATAAAGAGGTTTCAACTGTCCAGAAATATAAGTGCTCAAATTAACATTCGAGGTTAGTTTTTGTGAGATTCCGTTTCAATTGCATGCGTCACTAGGGAAAAGAAAATCTTACTCAAATGAGTACATCCTTTACATTTGTGTGTGGAGGGGATAGTTGCAACTATTTGTATACCTTCATAAAGATTATCCCTTTCCTTTGGTGGGGAAAAAAAAGGACTCTCAAAAACTGAACATCTCTTTGCCCGCCCCATATTTTTAAAGTTTACATCTAAATAACATACAGCAGAAGGAGAATATTCAACTAAAGCATGGGAATATGTGTATCTTCTTTCCCTCAGTGCTTAGATGATAAAAAGTATATTAAATATAGTTCTGTGTATGTACAAATGTATATATACTTTTAATATCAGCCTTTGCTATAATAGCTATATAAGTTATAGCTTATTTCCACTTCTAGTATAAGATCTTTAAAATGTGACATTTCCTCCTAACATGAGGTTTAAAGATGAAACAGTCTTCCCCTTTTTTTCTTATCTTCACAGAATTCCACTGACAACAAAAGAGGAATGGCAGTTTAAATGACAGAGGCAAATTTGTAATCATAAAATAATATACCTAAAGTCCTTATGAAATAGTTTGCCATAGTTAGCAGTCTCAGAGTGTAACTATTTTATCAACAAGGGCAGTGCATTAGAAATGCGTTTATCAGAGCCAAAGCTGATTATTCCAGTGGTCTAGGCACATAATTACAGATGATAATGCAGCAGAAAATGCTGCCAAAATTTGTAACGGGATGTTTCTGACTCTCTGTTCATCTGGAAGCAAATTAATAATCTATTAATAACCTATATGATCCAACTAATAACCCAGGAACAGGAAAAAGGAATTGAAATGTATGATTAGAGAGAATCAACCAATAGCTTGTGGCCAGCACAAGTGTAGATTTTTTTATTTCGTCTAGTTATTAGATATTCTGACATCCTGTAGAASCTGTGTTCCATTATCTTGACTGTATTGCTAATATGATGGTACTATCCTTAGGAGGCATTAGAAGTGGCACCTTCAGTATTTCACTGACTTATATTAGTATATGACTATTTTAGTGACTTATTTTTTCATAGATAAGGAGATTAACCTTAACCTTTTTAGATGGTGCRCAAGCAGAATAGTTAGGAGAGCTAAAGTCTTCAAGGAGCTCAGCTGAGTCTCTTTGGACATGAGCTGGGTTTCACCAATCAGCTTAGGGAAGGAAATTGATGTGGAGGAGATGATGTATAGAAGTCAGAGTTTTCTTGTGTAGATGGATCGTTGCATAAATTGAGGCTCTGAGTTCCAAAGCACATGCTTTATTACTAATCCTGTCCCATTCAAGGGCCCTGCTCATGGTAGTAAAATAAAAAGTATCAAGCATTTGCCAGATCTGTGTTGACTTTGTGGTAAGTGAAGGCTTGACTGYTTTTGTCATTTCAATACTTGCTCTCCAAGTATCGAGAGTTAAGCTCCGACGGTGTAGATTCGGCGTATACTTATTCTAGCTGACAATCTCGGTTGCTACAGTTTGTGAGACCTTGGGGCTGGAACCAGTATTGTACACCCTGGTTAATGCACTAAACTGAGCACTAATGCAGGAGAACCATCGCCACAGTGTTCCTCTGGACTCAGTGCAGAGAAGGAGATACTTTTCAAGGACCATTTAGATCTGAATTGATCGTGGAATAGCACAATCTGACCTTAGGTGTCCTAGTGATGTCTCTAAAGCTACTACAGTCTCTTGGTCTTTCTGCCAAACTCTCAGATGACAAGTCCCTTGACTGGAGATAAGTACATGAAGTTAGCAAATAGGGGATCACTGACAGACTAGGCTTTTCTCTTTAGCTGAGACATGCCATTAATAAACCTCTCTCAGGGGTAACTGTCTGTTTTCCTTTTCAGAAATTGAGTAAGACTCAGTCATTTATTTAGAAAATGTAGCCAGAAGAAATGAGATTTTTTGCTTCCATCTTTTGTACAATAATTTGCTGCTTATAGACTTATCCTACAGAATGGGGGAGACTGGAGTTCACGTCTGTTGTCCACATGCATGGGTTCAAATTTGCAGTTGCCACTTTCAGGAGAATGTAGGTARTCATCTGACTGTGGGCCTTAGAAAGGAAGCAAAGGGAGTCAGCAGCCTGAATGGAAATCGTCAAAATCACACTTGGACTTAATCATTTAAGTTACAAGCCAATTCTTTATTGAAGCTGACTCTCCATTAAAAGCATTCTGTAAAATTGATGTTTTTTACTTGAAGTTAACAAATTGTAATAGTTACAGAGCAGAGACTATATGTTTTATTTTTCTACATGTTTAGGAGCCTATTAAATAATGCAGAATGTAATTTCTGAGCACATTAAATATTTTCCATTTATCATTGCAGGAAAATACAGACTTTTCTGAAACACTGTTGATATACAGAAACTTCAGAGTAAAAAAAATTCCTGACGTGATTTTTTTTWAAATCTATTAAAAAGTATTAATGCTTTTTACAGGATGGCAAATATTGGAGATGTGGAATATATTTACTAGGCACCATAATGGTAATATAAAAACAATAGCTTGGCAAATCAGTCTAGAATAAAAATAAAGAACAATGAACAGATTGAATTTCCATGGAGGTTCACAGTAGTGTATTGACTACAGAACAGTTTACACATTTGAATCAAAATATTACTGTACTGCTTTTTTCTCCATGCAAAATGTATAATTACATGATAACAATAAAATGGAGGTTGTGTGTTGCAAATGGAACAGGAGAGTCATCTTATTGGAATAATGAAAATAAAATCATATCACTCTGTTCCTCTAGGAGCTTTTACCAGGCAGCAAAATTCAGGCAGCAAAATTAAAAGCACAGAGAACTAGAAAGATGATCTTAGGAGGAAAAAAAAAAGAAAAAGAGAAAAAAAAGCAGGAAAAGAGATTGAATTTGGAAGTTGGTTATATCAGATGTTCGCAACCTTTCTGTAGCTTAACTTCACATGATGAAGCTGGCAGTGCTCCATACTTCTCTAAATTTCACAGAGCCAATACAAGCCCCTTACAGCTTATTAAGTTAAGCACAAGGCTGTGCCTTGGCTTTAGAGCTTGAACAACACAGGTGATACCTTGCTCTTGGCTGGGACCACTGAGATTAGGCATAAATAACAGGGGAGGCAACTGCATTGAAGAGGAAGAGGTTCTTTTGGCTCTGGTAGTGGTCTCCTTGTTTCTCAGAAAATCCAAGCTAGAGGTCCATAATGCTGATTGATTGATAAATCCTTTATTCTTTATATGTCATTATCTCTATTCCAAACAACCTAGATTCTATTTTGAAATGTAGAATAACTCATCTGCATGACCACAGGAAGAAAAAAGGCGGGGAAATTAATACAAATGGGTAGAAACAATCATAAGTTCATTTTGTGTGTAGGAATGCAAGCTGGGTAAAGTAGCAGAATAGCTCTACTTAGAAACTTGGGATGCAAAAGATTAGAGTCTTTTACTTTAGGAATTCCATTATATCAAAAAGACACACTTTTTCCATTTATTTACTTATCCAACACTTGTTTTTTTCAGGAAAAGGAGAGAAATGAGTCTTAGAATATCCGGTAGTCTGATGACATTGGTGCTTATCTGGGACTGAGAGATGGAATTAGTTCTTGTTCTGGCTGACTCAAAGTAAAAACATGAATATATGTTCTTCTTTCTCCTGTGCACGGACCCTGCCTGCAGACCTTTTGCAATCTTTTTTTCTCCCCTGACTTCCTAGACTTGCCCTTAACATTTTAGTAAAAACTGACACATTTCCAGAAATTTTACTAATTGGATGTCACAGCATTTCGCATCCCGAAATATTTTGATCAGCCGTACAGCAGATACCTTCATGTATTTGTCTGTTCTGTAAAATGAATAAATAAAGTCTGCACTGTTTGCCAAGTGTTATATTTTACACTAAAATCTCTGCAGTAGGTTGATGTGCAATGATTTACTGATGAGTAATTGAAATTGGTGATCATTTGGTCATGGATGTTGGTGGTAGTGTTTAATCAATGCTGTGGCGGGTTCTCTGTGCTGAATCCATGGAGGATATATGTTTGTACTGCTCTTATTCTGGAATATATGGTCCTTAAGTTCAAAAATTTAGAGGATAATTTTTATCATCTTTTKGTCTGACGATATAGACCTGAGTCCATGACTGATTATGACAATGGTCACTGTGGAAATGGAAGTTGGTCTGGAATCCAGTCGACTGTTAGAATCAGACTGTCAGGAAACACTTACTCTGTTAAAAGTGATGGAGAGCTTGCCAGGATTTTGACATATCTTCCAGCATATATATAGTGATTTACGTAAGTTGGCTAGTCCGTCTCCTGCTCCCACTACAGTTCTCTCTCTTCTTTGGACTTTAGTATGACAAAAAGTTATTTTGCAGACCTTTGCTGACTCACAGACTTTMTTCTCTGTTTCTTCTCATAAAATGCATATGTGCATGGGGAGAGAGAGTTATATATATTAAGTGTTTATCTCCAGCAAGTCACTATATTTTTCTTGGGAAGGAGTAGGAGGAAAATGAATTTAAGAACCTGTTCAAAAAGCCATGGTAGTTTCTTATACTTACAAAGTAATATGTCAATATTTCAATTAAAAGTAATGTTGAGGATCCAGAATACTCCTGTGGGAAGTTGAGAAATATGGTAATAAAATTRCACTTAGGGAAACAGGTATGCATGGTAATTAGTGTGACTCGTGGAAGAAGACTTTTCAGATTCAACTCCTTCGGTTTCTTTTTGAATGGAATTGCCTTTCTTTCTGCATCTTGTCCAGAGCTCCTCAAACAAATCTTATCTGACCTTGGTTCAAACCTTATCACCGTGATACAGACTAAATAATAATTCTTGCATTATGAGATCGGTAGGGATTCAAAAAGTAATCTTCACCTTCAGGTGAGGGTATGCTAGCAGCACTGCATTACCGCCGCTGCACCTTCCTTCAGGGCACAGTAATTCCTCGGACTGCTGAGGTCTCTCAGTGCAAGTGGAAAAATTAATTGGTTCTGTTAGTTCGCCTTCTACTTCAGTCTCAACCCTCCTCGCCATGTTAATAAGTGAAGTATATCTGTAGAGGCGTGTGTTAACAGGCTCTTTGTGAATAAGCTTAGTAYTCCATGTTACTGAGAATTTCTGTCTGGATCTGTACTCCTTTCAGTCAAGTGCCCATTGATCTGCATTATTTTACATTTTAGTACTTGACAAAAGCTTCTCAGTTTAAATATCCTAATTATATTTGCTGTTTCACAACAAGTAAGTGGTTTTGTTCATAAAATACAAAAATATGGTTTGGMTTATGGTGTTAGAACGCTACTTAAAACAGTTTTGTTTCCTCATTAAAATGCTTTCCTGATCTTATTGGCCTCAGGAGATACGACATGTTTTCTTCATGCAAGTCCTAGGGGACAATAAGCAATATGCTACATGTCACTTGCATCATATTAGTTTAATAAYACCTGGAGTAACTTAGCTGTAAACATTCAAATTATTCTACTCACGCACAGAACATTGATTATGAATAGGAAGCCAAGGATTTAATGAAGAATTGTATATTTTTTAATGGCAATTTCATGAGAAATTAGTGGGCTAGGTTCTCACTTTTATTTGGATGCATTTGCATGGCCAAGGGTAGCTAAGAAATCCCCTGGGCAGACAGTAATTCCTGGCTGGCATAAAAGCAATACTGACTTTTTCTTCAGCTGTCTGAAGCAGTCGTCTGTGCTGTGGGGTTCTGGAAACTCAGAGATGCCATAGGAAAATGCTTTCTCTCATTCTTTTTCCCTACGAGGGACAGATTGACCAGATCTGAAGATCAGAACTAGTAATTTCAGACTACTTTGTAATACAGGAGCTGCCCAAGCTAGTTTTAAATGACCTAGTTATGAACAGAAGTCATATGGCCACGTCAGCAAAACCTCTGTTTTTATCCTTCTGAGACCCGACTCTGATATCAGCTCTAGCCCTCAAATTTGGCCAAGCTGGGAAAAAGGAGTTCAGGAAAAAGTGTTTTTATATCACCTTTGTATTTCTAGAGCCTCAGACATATCTCAGTTCATGTTTGAAACTGAAATAATAGCTACCTTGGTTTTAGAGAACCGAATGTGATTAAGCATCTGAAAAGAGCGTAAGACAAAATTTGCACCGACCACAAAAAAGCTTTTAAAAAAATTCCTTGCTTCAGCAGGCACTGAAGGCTTAGGATTAACTGTATGCACTCTTGTTAAACTCATGGATCAAGCCCTTGCAATGTATATAAATACACTGCTGAAGGTCCTCGGCTTATTAAGAAAAACATTAAAAAAATGTAAAAATATAGGGAGATAGCCTTTGCTTTTAATTTTTTGTTTCAGCTTTCTTTAGAAGATGAAGCTGAGCAACAACTTAGCTATTTTCATAATTTTGTGTTCTGGCTTTCACTTCCATTTTTGCCTACTGACCTCTATAACGACTTTCTAAAAACCTCATCATGTTAGGTCTTACTAAGCACATAACCCATGCAAGGCTGAAGTCAGGGATCCTCCTGACCATATTTCTCCTTGCTTAGTTTGGTAGGAAGAGATTTCCCTGAAGATAAAATTTTTCATTATTGAAAAGCAGCGATAGARCTGTGGTAGCAAGTGGTCTTCAATCTGTCCTGTCTGTGGGTAAACACAATGTTAGACTTCTTTTCAATGGTAAACAATAGATGCTTTTCAAATATTATTCCTTTAAATAGAACTACTTTAAAACATGGGAATTTCTACAACATATTAAAGTCTTGCAGTTCAAAGTATAAAATGTTTTAACCTCAAATAATGCTCTTGTAATTCAGAAGGTGATTAAAACAACATATTGACTCTTTAACGAGTGATATTGTCCTAGGCATTGTATGGGAATAGAAGAGTCCCAGGCTGCCTTCTTTCTGTCTAGAAAATGCAGTAAATTAAGTAAGTACAAATTATAAGTATATACAGATGTTGAATGAGCCTTTAATCCAGCGTAACTGTACAAAGTATATAAGGTATTCTGTTTGCAGAAAGAAGTTTGGTAACTTCTATGTGACTTTGGGGAACAGAATTAAGAAGCAGCAATCATCGTAATAGAAATGTCTCAGAAGTTAATGTTAGTTTTGCATCATCAGTTTCTAATAATGATACCTTTTCCTTTTGTAATAGAGGAAGTGCACATAGCCAAAGGATAGCTGAAGCATCAAGGTGTGATCTCTACCTAGGTACTGCTTCTGAACTGTGAAGACACTAGGTATCTACCATATGAGAAAGTAATGGTCTGAGAACTTGACAATTGAAAACTCAGTTAGCTAAATGAATTTTCTTTTTTTGCAGGGATTTTGTGAGATGATTTAGGTCACAGTCTTCTTTTTTGCAAGCTCAGATAGTGGCAGGAACTGCCATGTGAAGAAGCCAATCTATTATATGTGAAATATACACACAAGTAAACTCGTTGTGGATTCTTTGACAAACAAACTAGTCTTAAAAAGTCAGCAACTCCACGTGCTTGAAAGCATTTATTCTATCTATTTCTAGCCAATCTTTTAATTCTCTAGATCTGCTGTCATAGCTTTTGTAATCACTAACTTTCAGGAAGGTAAATTCACCTAAAAGAAAATGTATTTACTACAAATAATATCTTAATACTATAATGTTGTTTAACCTTTTCTTCTAGCAGGTACAGTGTGAACTAAAACAGGATTTAGCTTCTGAATTTTTTCTCTTTTGATTCAATCTCTTAGTTCTGTTGCAATGTCGCAAATAACATTAATCCTTTCTTTATATCTAAAGCATAGACCTTATCTTACTTTAATGCACAAACAGCTAATTAAAAATAGTTCCAAGACAGAGAACTTTCAGCTTTCTTGAACTTAGTGGAGCATGATAAACTTCAAGAATGGACTGTTAGGATTGCTTTAGAGATTTGGAAACCCTTTCTCCCATACCTAGCTTGAGCTAGCTGCTTTCAGTGCTGGTGTACTGGCTGTGTAAGTGAAAAGAGATTAGCCTGTACTTCACAATTCAGCATGATCAAGGGTGAAAATATTAATGCAGTCAGGATGGATATGGTCCTCTTCTGGTTAGGGTGAGAAGGACGAAGGAGAGGGAARAAGGGAGAGACCTGCAGAGCTACATGGCTCTTATTTGCTGACCTGACACTGAAAGGAGTCATGCTCTAGATCATGGTTATAGGAGAGGAAATGCCCCTCTACCTGGTGTCAGTCTACCGGGGCAGAAACAGGAATGCCATTTCTTGCAACTCAGTGGACCGTTGTAGGTGAAAGTCAGACTCCACGGAATCCAGTGTGTAAGCAAATCCTATCTTGCTTACTCTGAGATGTCCCTATTAATTGTCTAATTCRAGAAAACTGATATGATTAAAATGACAGTTTGCACATTGCATCAATGCATATCACTGAAATAGRACAGGGCATGTATCTTTGGCATTAAAGATTTCATCTTCCTTTGATTCAACTCAAASCTAGTCTAGACAGTTCAAGAGAGCACTTTCAAGCCTCTTCAGTTAAAAGGTAAAACAATCAAACTCCAAAATAAAGAAAAAAGGTAAATTTTTTTATATGCAATTTGGACTGGATCCCACAAGTTACAGTTGTCTACTTTGTCACACTGAAAGCCAGAACGTGTTTTGCATGGGTGTATCCTCTACCCTTAATTAAGCATTGATTTTGGTCAGGGAGTTAACAGAACTAGTCAGGTGAACAATAAAAGACATACTAGTTTTATTTCTCCCCTTCAGGTAAGAGATCTATACAAACCAAGAAATGGTCTATTTCAGAACTAGAAAAGACTGGTTTTAGCYACTAATAAATACAGTCTTAGTGAGAAAACAGCTTTACAATTTAAATTCAGTTGAGCTTTCATTAAAAGATAGCTTTGATTAGAAAAGGAAGATAGTATTTTAAAAAAAAAATGTTTTATTTCAAATTTTTACAATTTTTTTTGAAACAACCTTTGGATTGACCTGAATCATTTTTCCAGTTTACTAAAAAATAAAATTTTATTTTGAGTTTAGTAGAGGAAAGTTTTAAACAATTTCAGGTGATTACATGCATTTTTCCTTAGATTAAGTGTGTGTTAATGTTTGGGCTAGAGGTCAAAATTTTTACTGCATGATATTTAAAATAGGAAACAGTGGTTAACTGAAGACATTGCATGAAGATATCACCTGGAGTTAGAAAATACAAGTCATATTTAAATTTTATATCAKACATTTGAAACAAATATAGCATCAGATTGTTGGACACTTAGAGTTCTGTTTAAAATAGTTCAGATCACAATTTTCATTTAGTCAAAAAAAAACCCCAAACAAATAAACAATTTTCTACTACTGTAAAGTCTTGACCCACTTTTTTTCCACCACCATACCTATGATCAAGCCAAAATACCAGCTGAAAAATATAAAAGTAAAAATATCCTCTTAGTTATTGAAATCAAGCTTATTTTTCTAGATGAATTCTAGTCCAAGGAGGTCAAATGAACAAAAACCATCAAATGCTATGATCCAATTCTGATCCTGGGATCCTGACTTTTCAAAGGATCACCTAAAGTGCTTGRAAGAGTGGTGAGGAAGTCTGTAGACTGGTCCAATAGCTCAAGGAAAGGATTTGTAGTTTGGGAAATCAAGAATTARTAGATATGCCTGTGCATTTAGTAGTACAAGGGATGGAGTTGGCAGCACCTGTACATTTGCTCAGTGTCTTAAGAGAAATTGCCATGTATATTCAYAAGGAAAATAAACAGAAATATAATACAGAAGGCTAGAGCAGTGTTACTAGAAGAAGAGTATGTTAAGAAACACAGGTTCATAAAGAAAAACATATTGAAGTTTAAATTTTAATTTTTGGATTTCCCTGCTTTTGGAAGTCACRCTTTTTATTAACAGTGTCCAATTGACATGGAAGCTCAAATCTGCAGTAAACTGCTGAAAGAAATTCACATAATGTTTGTAATAAGAACTAGCTTCCAAGAAAAGAAGTGAGTTTTTCAGCACTTGCTTTTAAAAACTGATCTTATTCTCTACATCTTTGAGAAAATGTGTGATTTGGCAGATCATTGTATGATTCTGTCAGTAGGAAGAAGGAGTAGGCTTGCTATCTGCTATTATCTGTGATTACATGACTGCTTGCTATAGTTATTGTACCTTACATATCACATTGGCATTTCAGATCAAGCATTGCTCTACTGATTACTTCCATTATTTTGAAAGCAAATCTGTAGCTCTATGCAGACTCCTTTTTTTTTCTTTTTTTTTTTCCTCTTTTTTTTTTTATCTTTTTCCTTGAGGAGAGTTTGGCTTCAGGCCACCATCATTCAATCTGAAAATGGAGAGGCTATGTTTCCAATAAAAGTAATGAACACATCCATTTATAGAGAACAATCAGTAAAAGTCTGGAGTGAAAATAAGGCCTCCAGCTTCTTGTGAAAGTTCTCCTTTGATCTGGAGAGTCACCATCTTCACTAGTTTCAACCAGTAAATAATCAACTACAGTGTATACAAGTATAAATTCCATGTAAGAGGGAAGATATTCTCGAGCTTTGGCAAGGGCTGGGAATGACTGAACAATTGTTTATACTAGACTATAAAGATGAGTTGCCAAGGATAATGTTGTTAATGGATGACATGAGAGCCAGCCTGTGGCTGACCTCTACAAGAAATGGAAGGGAGAAGAAATACATATAAAAAGTCTTTTTTAACCTCCTTAATCACTGGAAGGAAAGAAAAGCTAAGATTAGTCTGGACATAGTCTCTCCTATCTCCTCAACACAGGGACTGTTTCCTGATTGTGATATTTTCCTAGTTACCCAAAAGACGAAGGAGGAGTGAGAGCCATGCTCTTCCTCTTTGTACTGACTAGTAAATYCGGCTGCCTGCTGAGGCTACTGGGCTAAAGACAATGTCCTTGAAAAATGCAAGTACTTCTCAAAAGCMGTCTGGAAATCCAGCTGGAACAGAATAACCGTATAGAACTTGGCTAAAAATCTATCTGCTAAGCTATCCAAAGTCTGAAATTAGTTCATTGCAGACAGTACATTTCCCAATCTGCTTGCTTAGAGACTCTTGAAATTACTTTAAGTTTTCTTGCTAGCTAAGTGCCTTCACAACAATTGCTGGAATCAAAGATAACTGTGTAGAGAATTTATAAAAATATTACAGTCCAAAATGATGAGAATTAGCATTCAATGATATTTTGGTTTGTAATCCAGAAATACAGTGTATGTATGTGCATAATCCACATGCACTGCAGATGGATATACATACATGCCTTAGAATCTCAATCGTTATGATATTTAAGCAGGCAGTCTTTTCAGGCAGGAGGAAAAGAAGCATATGGGAGAAAAATCAAAGGAGATTTGGGAGATCTGGAAACAGGTGGCATAAATCATAATAGATTTGTGGTCTTTCCCCAAAATTTATTTCAGGTTTGGAAGAAAGTCATTTCAAAGCTGTCAATTTGAGGAGTTGTTTTCCTTTTCCAGCCAGAATTTTATATAGTTTCCTTATGAGGGTTTTTAAACTTTTTTTTTCTTTCAATCAAGAAGCAACTCAGTGAATTAAGTATTATCGAGGGCAAGAAATATTAGTCACTTAAAGTAATAGCTAATACAAGAAACCTGATTTGTTCTAAATTAATGGTGAAGATGAATATGTTATTTTATCTTAAAAGGCACACTTCTCAAAATTCAAAGCTTTAGAAAACAAATTATAGGAGAAGCTAACTTTTCATGCAACAGCATGTATAAAAGGTTTAGTGCCCTGACTGCAGGCACTACACGGTTTTCGTAATGTGATTAGCAAACACCCATTATTCCTGGCAATAATATTGCTGTCGTTGGATGTGTCTGGTCATGTTCAAACCTTTGACAAACTAAAATGAATAGGAACACTAATTCATTGTGATTATAATGGGTGGTTTTATTCAGGACCATTTTAGTTCATAGCTTGTGTGAAGGTAAGTAATATTAATATATTCCAAAAAAGTCATCGTGGAAGAAAGACAAACACAGTGCTCCCATATTAAATCTGCTCACTGGACGTAKAGTGAGATTACTGTTTTACAGCTTTTCTAGTTGCCAGACTCATTTCTGTTATGAAAAGCTTTACAGATTTTAAGGTCAGAAGGAACTGTTGTAGTCAGCTAGTCACACAGGTGAATACAAATAACTTCACCAAATGATTTCTGAAACAAATGTCAAACATCTGACTGAACTGAGGTGTATTTTCTTAGAAAAGCATTCCCAACCTGAAGGCATCAACAAGACTTGATTAGTACATAGTGCTTCCAGATCATGAGACTACAAGTGCTAGAAATTTGGCTAGATGCAAATTGAGACAACGATCTTTAAWTATTTCTTTTAAAGTTAGCAAATCTTTTCTTTTCTATATCTTTTCAATATYTGTACATAGATGCCAGTTCATAGCATGGATTCTGAGTGTCGGTTAGGTTTCAGCGCTTTCATTAAGGGTGAAGAATGTCAATTCCAGTTAGTCGCTCATGCTATTTTGAAGGTCTCTGGCTGTGTGGCAACCTATATAGTCCCAGGGTGGCCAGGAGAACTGAACTTCACTGTCTGCCTGTTCAAGAAGTGTGGACCTAACTGGAGAGACTGAAAGCCCTGAGTCTATGAGTCTAAATAATGATTAAATCTACTGAATTATAATTGTTTTGAGTGGGCTAGCCTCATGTCCACTAATGTCGAAGAAAGTTCCATCGAATATAGATAGGCTTCACTGAATACAGGAGATTTTGGGTTGAATGAAGTTTTTCAACAGTTCATAGTTCCTGAAATAGAAGGTTAAAATATAAATCTGCACAATTTTTATGCAATAGTCGTTAACATAATTTATTATATACTTTTTAGCATCATAATCGGATAAAATTTGTATGTTTTCATAATGAGAACTTAATCTTTTTTCTTTTGTGTGAAACACAGTAATACAGTAGTTTCGGTAAAAGCAGTCCTTTGCTTCACATTTTACATTACCCATAAGCATTACTCCAAAGACTGCTATATTATGCCAGTCAAGAAGAATATCTTTCACAAAATCTTTCTCCCAAGCCACTTTTCGTTTTGAGACATTACCTTAATTGAGCATTTTAAAATCAAGCCATTTGTGTATTTGAAACTATTTTATCTCCTCTTCCTCAGTTCATAAGAATGCTGTTTCCATCTTGAAGAAACTTCCAATGCTCTGTTTTGAATACCCTGAATTACTTGAGCCTGAAGTTTCTGAATGTGGAAAAACATTTTCCACGCTTAATTATATTTGACAGTTCTGCTGTTCCTTTAAAGCTACATATAGATTGCATAATGGAATTAAGTAGGGTTTTTAATACATGATGGACATTGAGCTTGTCTAGTGTGTCTTCTGACAGCCTACCTGGATCTCAGGTGGAAGATTTCACTAGGGGGGAAAGGGGAAAAAAAATGACAATTTGACAATTTAATGTGGTTGTAATCCACTTAGATTGACTCTTAGCACATTTTTGACTGATTCAGAAGAAAATAAAGGACAGGGGAAGCGTACCATTTTCTATGCAATGTTATTCATGGATGCTGCTTAGATGCTATCTACATTTAAAGTGGCTCTGAGTTGCCAAGATAAATAGATTTCTCTTTAACATTTCATTATTTCATTACATCCTCATGTCAGACCAGAGAATGCCATGTCAGGTACTCTGGTGATTTGACAAAATAATATGAAGTGACACAGAAGAGTAAGAAACCAGTTGTTACAAACAATGGGTAATGAATTCTGAATCTGAATCTGTATCTGAAGTGTCCTGCCTCCATTTCTTCTGCTCAGCCTCAGCACTGACCAAGAGAYGTACAAGCAAAAACTATGGTGGTTTGCTTGCATTATCGTGTTGATGTATTACTTTGTATACACTAGAGTAAGTCACTAAAATCAGATTGAGTCCACRTGTTTTAAAATCTGGACCATAATTTTATCTTCTGTAATTTCATCTTACATGACATTCAACATATAAGAAACTAGAAGTAACGTAGACTTTGAAAGGAAATAACTGGGAGGTTATCTGATTCATTTGAATTTAAAATAAATTAGAAAATATAGGAATGCCTATTGTTTATTTGTATGCATAGTGAAACATTTCCTGATTTACCATGCATAGTAGTTGCAGAGGAATGTTGTTTGAATTCAGACTAAATGGTGCTCATAAAACAAACATTCCTGTAGCACAGGGTTAGTATTGACTTTGCAATGTAGCTTCAAGTGCAGCTACACTTGATTTTAACAATTTGAGTAACTATTTACTAGTACATAATTTTCCATTTTGATCAAATTTATTACAAAAATAATGACTACATYGGTATCTACATAACCTGATTCCTTCCAATTTAGAAACAGGTGTCTGAATACCTTGGTATGCTCCAGAGACGTTTCTTGTTACAGTAGCTAATAAACTTCTCCCTTCTGGGGTATACAGAATCACAAATTACCACTCAAGCTAGCTAATGCTGCTTTTCTGTTAGCTTCAAGGATATTGTTGGACAGGAAAAACTTCAGAATAGTTGAAGGTGAGTCAGTTTAGGTTAAATTCACAGAAAGACAAATAAACTTCATTTGAAATACGAATTTAATCTTTTTATGTACACCAAAATCAAATCCTTTGCTGCATTCAGAAATGTGTAATTGACTTTTTCTTTGCCAGAGTGACCTTAGAATCCTTATGGAACAGAAGTCTTGAATACTCTGAGGAGGACTGGCCTGCTGACTTTTTCAACCAGTTCAACTGGTTCCGCTGTTGGATCTGCATCTARTTTTCTGGGTGCTGATCCGAACCACAATTCTGAAAAAACATTTTCTAGGTATTTAACTTTGGTGGAAACGATGGTTTTTTTTTGAATGAAGGMAGGCATGTCAATTTTCTAGCTACAGGAAGGGAAGGAGTTCATGTGGTCAGTCCTATTTAAAAGTGGCCTGATAACAGAATATTTTTTAATAAAGAATTCAGATATTTTAGAATTTGTTTTAATTCCATTTCTGAACAAAACACCATAAAGGAACATAAGAAGATTTACTGTTATTTATGGAACAAGGAAGGATAAACTGTGGAATTGGAATCTTATTAGGGAAAGGTACAGATTTTTTTTCTGAAAGAGCAGGGCTAATAAAAGGAAATTATTTTTGTGTCATATATACTGATATGACAGTATCATGAAAGTATATCATGAAAGTACATGCTCTGAATTTTAGAAAGCATAGAAAATATCATAGTACAAGCTTCTGAAGAAAAAGCTAATTGAGACCATTTCTAAGAAATGATTAGATGCATCAGAAGGGTAGGAGCTGCTGATAATGAGATGCTTTAATTACCTTGTATGTGTTGGAAAAACAAATAACATGAATCCCCAGGCTAAAACCCATGCCTAATGTTAAAAGAAGGTTACTTAGATTGCAAAGACAAGCAACCTAAAGCCAAGAAATGTCAAAGTTTATGCAACCGCTTGCATTATAATTTTGGTTGCAATCCTGTGTGCTTGTTTTCCCTTCATAAAATAAATGTTTATTGTACCACAGTATAGAAGGAGACTGTGAAAATGAGAAATTAATTTACACTTACTTATACAATAGTTTTTAAAAGTTTAAGACCAGAAGAATTCACAATGAGTGGATCAGCTTTAATCTAATTGGAAAACATATTTTAAATTGTGTTTAATTATAGTAATATAATCAGGCGCGTAATTGTTATGTCTGAATAGAGCTAAATCCTAAAAATTAGTGTGTTTACACATCTGTTTTCAATAAAAAGGTGGTTATGTGCAAAGTTTTAAAAGAAAATACCTGAAGGATAAATAATTAGCACTTCTATATGCAAAGGAATAAGTGTTTCCAAGTCAACTTATGCACATATTTGTGCTGAAAACACAATGCACCCTACATAAAGGCTTAATTAATATTTTCCTTGTTAAGAATTAATTAACTAACATTTTCTTGTTAAGAAATAGCCTGTTGTATAGCTCACAGGAGTAATACATTAAATAAAYTTGTTTTTATTTAAGCAGTGACCAACATTAAATCTGTAAACCAGGAAACATGGAGGAAAAAGAACTTCTGTGTAGAATATCTTGATCACCAGTGTTAGTGTCAGAACAGTGGACTGACATACTGAAAAGATAAGGAGTTGAGCAAGATAATGCAGGAATCTCCCTCTATTTGTTGACCAGCTGTGTAGTACGTTAATATAGATATTGACATAACAACCTATTCCCTCAAGGAGCCAAAAATATGTGAATTTAATTTAGATATATCTTTGGAAAATGATATTTCCTCAGTAATCTATGATTCGGGACAGTGAAAACAGCAGCACTTGTTCTGAACACCGAAGACTAAAGCACTGACTGTGGTGGTGAAAATGTGCTACGATATTCTCAGTTCATCGTGAACGATGTCCCTAGTTTCTCTGAGTTGCTTCAAAATGCAGCCAGATGTAACTGTTCTCCCAGCAGCACCTAGAATTCTGAAAAATATTAAGCAATACTTAAAAACAACATATCACTTAAAAAGACTGGAAAATAATCAGTGGACGGTGTSTCATGCTCATAGAGAGATCTGTTTGCAAGCTAGGTAGTCTGAATGTTTGCTTCTACATTCCCAGAAACGCTAGTCTTTGACAATTACCAGAAAGAAGAAAGCTGAGATTACTGGTTATATAAATTTAACATAACGATTTAGAAGCTGTATCGTGATTTACTTCTTCTTTGTGTTAAAGTCTGATGAATACACTAGGACAATTCTGGTTCATTCATAGAAAAAAGCATCAGTTCTTGTTAATTAAGTTCTTATGAGCCTTCCTTTTTTCCTCTTTTTATGGCTTAGAAAACGATATGAAACGGAAGTCGCCACTGTTTCATGCTTGATTGTATTTTCTTCTCAATTAAAGAGGCAGATTGTCGGAAGCAGGGGGATGCTGTCTTGTGTACAAGGTAAGTGCCACCAATTACCTTACTGGAATTATTTTGCAGCTGGTGAGGTAGCAGGTCCCAGCTCCTGCTGGTTCAATTTATGAGACTCGCCACATCTCACGGGCACCTTTCTAAGGATGTTGTGTTTCCTAGGCTCCAGCCTGCCCTGATTTTGCCACAGGCATTTGAATTCCACCACTGCGCTGCCATGGCGCTTCCATTTAACCTGTAGCCAAACCCAGGACTGCAGCACAGCCACCTTATCTCAGTGCTTAAATTCATGCCATATCTCATGTCCTACCTACGTACTTCAAGTCCTACCTACTAGGACGGATCAGGATCATTTTTCTGTCAGAGTACGGATCTTGTAGGACTTGACAGGCTAAACCCAAAGAAAAAAATGAATGGCCATGAAATTTTCAGAACAGGAATTAATGTTCTCATTAAAAAAGCAGGAACTATAATTTGCACTAGCTAGAATTTCTGGGTAGTCCTCRAATGTAGGCCCAAATGAAGCACATTCTATTATTATAGGTAGCAAGTAACATGAATRATCCTCATCAGATATATAACAGAAAGAGCAGGTCCCGATATCTTCTGTGCTTGATAGTTGCTGTGGTTTGCACATCCAGGAGCTGGCCTTACTCATGCAAAATGAACCCTTTGAAAACCACTGTAATGAAACTAAAAATTTTCTGGGCTTTTATGAAAATTACTACTTGTTCCTTCTTTCTTTATTCATGAAATGTAATTTTTATACATCATTTTGAAGGGCAGACAGACCGACCCAATAAAATAAGATTTRTTTTAATATCAGACTAATACGGCAAGAACAAGAATTTCCACTTCTCTGTTTTTGTTCTCAGGGCATTAGAGTCAGTCYGTGTTTCTTTTGTAGATTTATTTTACTTCAGTAAGATGTATCAGCTGTGCGCTTTCTGGCAAATTCAGAGAAACACTGCTTGCGGGCACTTACAGGAGGGATGGAGGATTTGTGCTGTGTCTGGTCTGAAGTAGGGAGCATCGAGGTGTGAATTAAGTCTACGCAGCTCCTTACACATTTGATGTCTCTTTGAAAAGTAAAGTTGGTAAATTACAATCATTTCAGATAAATATCAGGCAGCTAATCTGGCTGACTCCAAGAATCTGCCTGAATGTAGTTGTGGCTGAAGCAGCTCATTGTATCTGCAGCGTATTCAAGCAGTTTAATTTTTGTTGCTCAAAGACTCTCTCTTACCCCAGGGATGTGCTGGAAYGGTTTCATTGTAATCAGAGGCTCTATGCACATGAAGGATTTGTTAAACTCATTCTGATCAGTTCATTAAAAGCTTGAATGCTGTTTGAAAGCTTTCTGTGCTGATTGGATTTCACTGAAAAATTCTAATTCATGGTAATAAGCATAGAGTAAAAGTTACAATAGGGATGGAGAACAAATAATATCCATTTTCCTGCAACTTATCTTCTCTGAACAGTACTGGCTCTGGTGTGATGTGACCCYACAATGTACCAGTACTCACAAAGAGATTGATTATATTTTGTCATTTCTGTCTCACGTATATCTTGTATATATATTTWTATAAAAGAAATAACCAAAGAGCATATTCTCTCTCAGAATTTAAAAGGCACTCAATAAAAAGTTGTAAATTTATGCCCTTSTTCCTCATTAAAATATCTGATTTTTAATCTTTTGCTTTAGAATAAGCCTTCCCAGTAACGTGGAATCACCTTACTAGACTCTATTCCATTGCAAATGGCTTTGTTCCAGTAAAGAGTGCGTCATAAAAAATGGACTATTGGTGATCTTGTCAGTGCCTTGTACCTAAGGCAAGATGCAATTTCCTACTGAAAAGCCATAAACTTTGTGCTTGTGGTGGCCTATATTGTTTTCTATATTTTCAGTGTTGTGAGGCAAATAAGATTGTAACAAATGAAATGACCAGGAGAAGAAAAAATTGCTTACTATGTTAAACTATACATCTCTATCTAGTCAGTATGCCTTAAAATCCTCTGATGAAATGCAAAGAAAACATCTAAGCTTCCATTTCAAGTTTCTRTGTAGTGCAATTAAGTCATTTGTCTGTAGAACATAAACATAGTTGTGTGGGTCAGACAAAAGGCCCATTAACCAAGTGTTTTGTGTCTATAGGGGCCAAGGCCTATGGAAGGTGGTAAAAGCAAGGCAAGCCTGCAGTCATACGCCCTCAGCATACTCTTCTTTCTAACCTCTGTAAATTAACAATTCAGGGATTTCCTGAACCAGAGGTGATGACTTTGCATATACTTATAAATTATACGCATAATGGAGAAAATAATTTGCTGTCTGTGATTTTCACAGTCTTCTAGTAATAGAAGATTATAGCTGACCTTTTGAGACTTGTAGGGTGCTCAGCTACTGCTGATGTCAACAGGCTAGAAGGGCATAGAGGTCCTCTCACAGGTTGTTTAGGACATTATAGGACAGGGCTTTTGCCTAATTCACTTTTTTCTGTGAATCGTCTCCTCCTCCCCCCACCATTCCACTTGAATACAAAACATAYGAATATGTCAGGACTGGGGGTACCAATGAGTTTTAAGTGGATATACTGAGCTGCCTCTGTTGGCTTTTGCTCCCCCTTGCAAACACTGTAAAAATGTTCTAGTAACACCCATCTCTGTAAATGCTTGACTGTATCTGAATAACTTAAGAGAAAATTTTACAGAGAAACAATTTGGCTCAGTGCCTGGCTAAATACTAAAAAGGCATTTAGCCAAAAGATTTGTCTATATAATTTTGTTTCTTTCATTTTATTTCAATTACAAAATGTTTCTATTAAGGAAACTTTTTCTTTGCTTGAGTTCCTCTCAATAGTTCAAATCCCCATGTCTAGCTCAAACAAAGTAAATTAATATACACAAAGTGGCTTTCCTTTCTCACTTGGTAGATTCTGTCGTGCTATTGGGAAATGGAGTATATTATCTCACCTTCTTTTCAGTTTCCCTAGATTATAAACATCACGCCATGGTCCATGATGGGAGGGGTACGGAACTAACGTTTCAAAAGATGTATCACGYTGGCATCTCAAAACCACTTCTAATGCTTTTGAAGACTTAGTGAAAATATTGGCTGAATTACTTTGCTGTGAGTAGAGTTGGAAGATGAAATTATAAATAAAATTTTAAAATAGTATTTTTAAATTGCATTTTTAATTATTTTTCAATTTTTTGCAAGTAAATGCAGTTTAATCAAAAAAAGGAGACATAATAAGCCTAAGCTGTTTCAACATCTCATCATCTCATCAATATTAAAATTATGTTGCTAAGTTTCTTTTTGATACATGGTCTTTTACATATATGTTTAATTTATACTCACTTATATGAGTGCTTATGTGGGACTAAAACATTCTGATAACAAAACAAAGTGTTTTGTCATTAAGCATCATATATAGTCTTTGAAACTTTTCTACATAAAATTTCCAAAATTGCCATTTTAGTTCTGAKTTGGAATTAAAATATATTTTGAACTGTGTGTGAAACCTGCAATGAAGGTTTTCAATTTTCTGATCAGRCTTCCTTATGAGCGTCATACTGTATATGCAAACCACATCTTGGGTGATAGTTCCCTTTGTGAACATGATTTTGTTGCTCCTACTTTTATGCTGTAGTATTTAAAGTTACTGAAGATGTAGAAGACCCATACGTTGGTTTATTTATGGRGGTCAGACAATCTAGGTTTTACTTTATTCAACAGAAACAACTTCTATATTACCAGGCATGACTGCACCCAGCAAGTTTAGAGGATTGCATGTTTTTCTGTATAATCTGAAGAAGCAATGCCTCCTCCGAAAAGGAAGGCATTCTTCTTGTGACTCTGGCCTTCAGACTGTAAATTAATGCGTCGCTGTCTCTGCTAGAGCCTGAAACAATGTACTATAGTGCCAAAACAGGGATGAACTTCCTCTATTTATCTCACTGAAATATTAACTACAAAGTCCTGCTTTGACCCAAGCCTGATTTGGCACTGGGAGCCGTGCCAGAGCGAGAAGCATGAGAGGCACCTACCTCGTTCAGGAGGGAGTCACCCCAGTGAGCCTCCCAGGCTGCCCGCCCTGGGGCTGGCGGGGCCGGGAGCTCTCGCGTTCCCCCCAAAGTTTCTCACGTGAGCAAAGCTCCCGGGGATCAAAGCAGAGAGCAGCTCGGAAGCGGCCTCCCCACCTGAGCCGCAGCGCAGCTCCCCAGGGAGACGCTGGCTTGCCTTGCTGCTCGGAGACCACGGGTTTCTTTAGGAGAACCATCCGCCTGCCCACCTGCAAAAAAGTATCTCACTGGAGGAGAGGCCGCTGTCTTAACCCCCCAAATCACATTTGCTTATTTGGAGAGGTTTTTGTTAGGATTTTCAGTACTGCCTAGCCTGAGTATGCTGAACATGCTGTCTTTTTGCTCCATTTCTGCCTGTTAGCCTAGCTAAAACAGTAAATAGATATGTATAGAAATGATAAAATGCAGAATGAAGTGAACCTTTGTGCACTTGATAAAATATGTGGGAGCTCAG
Organism: Rhea americana; assembly: GCF_003343005.1. Classification (NCBI taxonomy): domain Eukaryota; kingdom Metazoa; phylum Chordata; class Aves; order Rheiformes; family Rheidae; genus Rhea; species Rhea americana. The sequence goes on along the minus strand of NW_028185495.1, from coordinate 2,347,709 downwards.
TTATATTTGATGAACAGCGTTACGTTCACTTTCCTTTACACGTATGTATATGTACATAACATACCGATATGTACATATATGTGAAAGAAAGTGAATGTATATATGTATTTATACACGCGAAGTTCAGTTTTACAGCGTTGATGAATGCTTTTAAAGGTTCTTGGCTCACATACAGTGGTATCTGACACAGCTTTGTGTTTTGCAAACAAATGACTGATAAACCATATCTGTAAGACATTTCTTTCTTTGCTGACTAATTCTTTGTTGATTGTTCTTGAAGGTGAAGGCGTCCAAAGAAACCACTATTCTCAATGAGGTTATGAACTAACTTTCTTTTCTTTCTTTTTCTTATTCTTCTTTTTCTTTCATTTTCTCTTTTTCTTTCTTCTCCTTCTCTTTTCTTTTGCTTTTCTTTATTTCTTTCCTTCTCTTTCTCTTTCCCTTTCTTACATTCTCTTTGTTTTTCCTTCTCTTTCCTTCCTTTTCTTTAGTTATATCATTTTCTGTTTATCTTTTTTATTTCTTTTTCTTTATTTGTTTCCCTTTTTATTTCTCTTCCTCTCTTCCTTTCTCTTTTCCTCCCTCCCTTCCTTCCACTCATCTTTGTCTCACTCTCTTTTTCATTTTGTGGCCTTTTGGAAAATAAAACTTCTAAGATGGCTTCATGGCATATTTAATTCTCCACAGGAATATATGCCTGGAACCCTGGTTTTATTTAAAGCCCATATTTTTTTAATTGAATCACAAAAGGGTTTTCAAACCGATCTGTTTAAGCAAGCTTCTAGAAAGGTTACTCAGATATTAGATAGAAAACAGTGCAATTATGAGCAGGAGAGAGGCTCTTTTATGTAGATTGTGTGTAAAGACAAAAAATTGTAAAACTATATACATACCTAAATATGACTGGGCAAACAACACTATACAAATATAAGCCGTAGAAGGGAAAAGTAATTTTATAGCTACACATTTCATAGAAGAAAACTATAAATCTGCCTAACAGTGATAGCAGGATTGCAGGATATTTTAGGACAGACATCGAGCAGGGCAAAGAGCAGAGTGAATGCAAAATGGCACCTAGCATCTACCACGCTTGTGCAAATTTATTGCTTTGTTTCAGAAGAAGTCGCCACTTCTCAGTATGATTTTTTCAAGTGCTACCTTACAGTAATGATTTAGATAACGTGTGCTGGTAGTTATGAAGACCAAGACTGATGATGACATGGGTGAGGTGAACAAAAAGGCTTCAGCAGCATCATGTTTTAATATCGCTGCATATAAGGACAAGCTGCACCGTGACTATTCTGTATGATTGTTTCTACTCTATTCTAATTTTGCTCCTACCCTTACTAAGATGAATCACCAATCATTTTGCATTGAAACGTGGGGGCATCTATGTCTAGTCCATCGTTTTGCTGTGATCGTTAACAGGACTCATACCAGCCTCAGAATATTGCACACTTTCTCAAGTAGCCCATTTATGAATTCTTCCTTACAAAAAGAAAAAAACATCTGCTCATTTTATCCTGTCGCCTAAGCGAGCACTGCTGGAGGTCATTTTTTTTCAGAACCATTTTTATGTACAATCAGTTCCTTTTATTTCAAGGATAATGTAGTATATCTTTTGTGGCTTGTAAGAGAATGAAGAAAGTAGCTTTCCAGGAAATAAATTTAGCAGCAGAATTGCCATTGACAAGGAGTACTATTTATGAGCCTGCTGTTCTGTACACAGGTGTGTGTGTTGCACTAAAGGGAAAGAGTTTCTCAGGAGAAAAGTATGAGATTAACTAACTAAAGTAGCTGGCTAATATACAACTGCTTAGGAAAAGAGACTTAGAATTATGTTAGCTGCGTAGGTCAGAAATTTCCAAATAGTAGGAAATGAGCGTACAGTTCCCTTACTCTTTCCTAAAATTAGCTTCTTTGAATCACTTAAGACGTAGAAGTGATCTCTGGAATTCTAGGCATGAGTTCTCCTCAGCTCCACTGATGTCGGTATTCTTCTTGAATGAAGGAATGAAATAGTATTTAAATACCCTGCTTTTTCAGGAGCTGATCTTCTTCTCATAGAGTCACGGAAAGAGCATTATCATGATCAGAGATTCTTTTTCAGTTTAAACTGATACAGCAGAAATTAGGGCAGCATGATCACAGTGAGGTCATTTTCTTTTCTTATCTGAAAACTGTCTGAGAGTAAGTTGTATGGTGCAAATCATGATCTTTTATTTAATAATTCAGAAGCAGTCCTCCATTCATCTGCAGTGGGTCCCTGGTCTGCTGCTGGTGACCTGCTATTGTACCTTTCATGAGACATAAGAGAATGAGGAAAGCTGCTCCTGTTTCAGAAGCTTCAACATGTGTCGGTCTTCTCTAGGAAATGTGTTCTTCTAAATCCCGTTCCAGTTTTTACCTTCTGGGGAATTGGACCACATTCCTCCCCTAGCTTTCTAATCTTCTCCCTGTCCTTTTAAATCATAGTCCTCTTGAACATTTTCCACAAGAAGGAAACACTGATAGATTGTTTGCCCCGTGAGGATTCCCAATTAAGATCTCCCTCCCTTGTACAGTATATCCAGTCTACTTTTAGAACAAGATTAGAATAATTCAAATGTCAGATATGACTTAAAGCTATGGAAAGTAATCATTCTTTTCATCTCCAATGATTCATCATGGCTTCATTGTTATAGCCTCCATTATATGAGTTCTCATCCATTTTCATCTGTAGACTAAAGAAAAAAAAAAAAAAGCTTACATATGCTGTGACCTCTTATTTTTTAACTAAAACAGGAACCAGAACCCAGTCTAAAGAGACTTTGCTTAGACCAGAATTTGATGATGATATAACAAATTTAATCATTGTTTGCTCATGATCCTAGGTGCAAACTAGGCCACCTAAGGACCAACAGGACTGTACTGACAGCAGGAGATCCTCCTGGTCTGCTTTTTCTTCCTGCTGCCTCGAATCCTCTTCCCTTGACAATGGGTAGTGTTGCTTGGGGGGCACTGTGTGTCTTGGAGACTTCCTCTGACACAGGATGAGTGAACAGAGGGCTCACTGAATGGTTTTGTCTCTGGATTGTCAATGCTGCAGAAAGTCTTTACGGTGAAGTTGCAAATCTGCTTGGACTCTGAATAGCTGTCTGTATGTTTTTAAAGAATGAAAGTCTTCAGTCTGAAATGTGGGAAACTATTTTCAATAGGTTCAGCAACAGCTAAACAATTATTATGTTAAAAGACATTGTATTATTTGGCAGCTCAGTGCTAGAATTCATCTGCAAAGTCTGCAATAGAGGGGCAGAGGTTGAGGTTATTTTTATTTAGCTTGACCTCCATTCTCTCATGGGGTATGGCAGTTAAAAGGGCATCTTCTTCAAATACAGAATTCCAAACCTGATTTCCCATAACTGAACGTGTAGAAAAATCTACCATGTTTAATGAATGTGTACTATTCCTTACCGATACTTGTATTCAGAATTTGACAGCACACAATGTTAGTATTTTGAATTCCTCTTACTGGAAAAAAAAAAAAAAAAAAAGAGAGAGAGAGAGAGAGAGATCAGAAAGCAAAAATCATCCTTCATGGCTGTGTGATAATTACAAAAAAAAAATGAGTCATTTTTCTTTTAAAATTCCAGTCTGTATTTATTTTGCCTTTGAGATTGAAGAAGATGCAGATTTCTTAATCACGTACTAAATTCTATTTAATTAAGGCTGATTTAATTAAGGCTGTGGAAATAACAGCTTTCTAGAGGGTAAGGGTTGGTACCCCATCTTCTTTTGGGAGCTCAGAGTCAGTGCGCTTACTCAGCACGAGTTGATGTGAGTTCAGTTCCATAGTTTGACTGAGGGAATTTAAACCAAAGAGTCAGTCTGTGTATATATGTATAAGCAGAAGAAAGGAGAGCGCCATTCTTAAAGCAAAATCTTCTGTCCTTTGGATGTGCCAGATTGTAGTGGGAAGGTGTCTTGTATTCTCTTTTCACTTTTGTATATATACTTTAAGGAAAGATCTAATATATATGTAATACTAGGATTAGAGTTATGGAAAATGTTGCTGTTTTAAAAACAAACTGATCTATTAACAAAGGAACTTAAAAAACCACTTTCTTTGAAGGTTTTTTTTCTCCTCTCCTAACCTGTAGTCCCTCCAGTGCCCTATGGTGCATCACCAGGTAAGAAACCATGCTACAGCTAGTTTAAAGCTATGTGCATGCTGACTGGACAGTCAAAATAGACATGTAATTAGCCAGTCATTGGTATGTGCTGATTGGCGTTTGCAGTTTCCTCAGCCTTTCCTTTACTGAGGGTGCCATCTTGAATCTTTCCTCTGTTCAGATTCTGCTCTTTCAGAAGACCTAGACTGAAGTTGCAAGATTTCTTCCTCTCTGTGACATTTGTTGAAATTTGTAATCCAAAAGTTACTTAGGAAGAAGTGAGGAGATGGAGGAGAGCTGGCAATGTAACTATACAACTTTTGATTGCTGTTTCAGATCTCATATTTTCGGCAGATTTACTTTTTTGTTAGCACTCAGATATTGCAAGCCAATATTATTGCCTTTTATGGAAAAGAAATCCTGAAACACTGACTACCTGCAGTTTAAGGAAAAGGTCAAGTTTCCTGATGGTTGTCACCTGCTTGGGCTTTGACCAGTTCTGTGTTTGAGTGTACTTTCTGAAATCCTGATATGATATTTGTTCACTACTCTTCGTCCTGAAAGGTGGAGCATAAAAGCAGAAGGTCAGTGAATATTAGCCATGACTCCATAGTGTGGAAATCTATTAGTGGCATACAAGGAAAGAGAGAAGAAAGCAGAACAACATTTATGACTAACTGGTATTTTTGTTCCTTTTAATAGAAAAAATATGCCGCATCAGTGTGTTAGATATGCCAGCACAGGYGGTCATTTTTGTTTCTTCTTCTTCCTTGTTAAAGCTGGAACGAGTGACGATGAAAAACAAATGTTCAAAGGAAGAGCATGTTTGTGAGTGACGGAGACTGCTGAGGAACGATGGAAGTGAGGGATGCTTCTGACAAAATCAGTGTCTACATGGATTCTCTCTGGTGTATTGTGGCAGTCCCGTAAATTTACAAGCCACAGATGAGATCATTTAAAATACTGAATATAGCTTTTATAAAAGTTGCTTATGAAACCATAGATAAATTCAGAAAGATATCATCTGCAAAGGAGGACTTTAAGACAGGAATTAATTTCCATACTACTCTTTTGATGAAATGTGTTGATAGATTTGTTTTCGAGGAATTAATCTTAAAAAGAAGAACCGAAAACCAAAACCAAAAAACCCCAACAGCTCTAATTCAATTGATATGCAGGCTGAGAATCACTTTTGAAACTAGCATTTGTTTTTCAGAAAGAAGCAAGAGCGTGGCATGGCCACTGGATTTATTTTTTCTTTTGAAATAGATGGGATTGTGCAGTATACTTTGCAGCATTGTTTTTGAATGTAGGATATGGATGGTAAAATAGTAGGTTGAGTAGTTAGGTGAACTGTAAAAAAAAGACATAGAAGATGCAGATTTAGAGTGTAGAATCACTTGGGAAGAAAATATGATATTTATGTATTTTAGAACTTCATTTGATTATTCCAGAATGAATTGGGTTTGGGAATTTAGAGCTCTGTGATACTTAGAGAAGGATGGACTGTCGTGCTGCTCTTTTATCATAAAGTATTCTATTTTTCAGTTGTTTAGATTTCTAAAATTTTAAGCACTCAGTTAGCATGATGTTGATAATGTTTATTTGTCATATAGGAAATACGACTTGGATTTATAAAACGAGTTCATATTTTTTATGCCTTCCTTGCACCTCTGGAGTGAGTCTATTCTATTTGTATGTTTTTGAAACAAAAGCTACCCATCTTTTTAATAGATAAGTGTACTTAAAATCTCATCAGTGGAGCTACTGACACATACACACACGAGCATATACATGCCATACTGTCATCGTCTTACCAGAAGCAGTACATAACACTTCCAGCACTAACATTATTCCTGGAACTACTGTCTTCTGGGAATGGAGTTAAAGCCAGGGTCTTAAATAACTTCAGAAAGACACTACACATAATARAGAGAATGAAATGCTGATCCCGAGCAGAAGTTGTGCAGCTGATACCAGCTTTCTGTGATAATTGCATGGTCCAAATCATCTTAGTGTTTTTACCTTATTGGGAGTAAGCCAAGGCTGAATCCTATGTTTTCTTTCTTCTTCTTCTTCTTCTTTTTTTTTTTTTTTGTCTGCATGTTTTTTGAGTTTTTTTTAAATCTGTTGAAATATATAAGCTGAAATGGCCTATGAAACTGACCTGCAAATCTTTTGAGAAGAGAATCCCTAACTATATGTTTACTAATCTAAAGATTCGTGGTACTCACAACTCCTGTTGATACAGCTCCTTTAATTTATACTTTTGTAACATGTTATATTCTTATTTTTTATTTTGTTTGCTACTTTTTGCCGATGTTCAGCTGCCTATAAAGAAAGAATGCCAGGAAGGAAACATTTATCTGAACAGTTTACAAGAAGACCCCAGTGGAGTTCAATCTGAGTTTTGGCTAGAGGCCTGGAGAGGTAAGGTGGCCTTGTGCTTTTAAAATGTTGATTGGATTGACAAACAAGGGTTCAGTTCCCTGTTCCGTCACATAAATCCTGTGTGACYATGGGCAAATTGCTTAGCATCCTTCTGTGTTTCGCTCCCCTTGTGAAAGATGTAGTTTGTAGTAATTCCTTGCCTCATGAAGGTATTGCGAGGGTAAGTACATCAATAATAGTGAAGCATACAAATATTCTAGTAATAGAGGTCATACAGTACCATAGTTATTTTCTACACAATGGTAAATCCATTTTAAGCCAGCAACCACCTCATCTCTACTCCTTTTTCCACAGACGTCTCCACAAGATAGCTCGATCTATCCTATCTGTCAATAATGCCCTTCCAAAATGGTTTGCCATGTAACTACTGTCCCATTCTGATTTCTCCAAAAGCCGAGTTGTCATTTACAAACCTGCAAAACRAAAACATAGAGAAACAGGGAGCAAAAAAGCAAGCTTATAGACAACGAAATACTGTATGAAGTTAATGACAGGAATGTCAAAACTTGCTACTTCTTTGGCATCAGGAAATGAGGATGTTCACTCATTTTTTATTTATCTCTGATGAGAAATTCGCTTACTAGGTTAGTGGAGAAGTTTAACTCTTTTAGGATAATCAACTCATTGCCCACTAAAAAATGTATACGTCTTTCTCCTTTTCTCTTTCAGACTCTTCTTGTTCTAGGATGAAACACTTCATAGACTTCTCTCCTTTTCTCACCTTTTAAAACCAGAGACAGCCATCGTACTGCATTCAAATAGACTCCTATTCCTCTTTTGTCTTGGGTTGTCCACCTTGCTCTTCATGGTACTCTACAAAACTACCATTTTTAAATCAGCCCTTCTGTTCACCTTCAGACAACACAATTAAATATTTTTACTTCTTGGAGGTTCCTTAGCTTTCTTCATATGCTTCTTTGGTAAGCCCCTTTTGAAGCCTTTTTGGAGCACCATTARCACTTCTATTCATACTTCTTCTTTTCTCCTAAAGAAAATCAATAATATATGTAGTCTTTATTTTTCCCACCTGATTTTTTTCCAAAGTACTTTGGCTTTAGGCCAGAACTTGGTAGAGTTTGCCCTGAGGATTGGTTGCAAAGGAATAGTTCARATATAGTAATGATCTTATTTAGATCACCATCCCTTTGCAGCTTTTCCCCTCTTTCGTTCAGTACTCAACCTCTTCCATCAAGTCATGTCTATGCTGCAGACTTTTGGAGAAGACATCTCTAACACTCTCTTTCTTTTGTGAAGTCCTTATTTTACMAAGCATATCTTTAGGCCTGTTCAAATGGTGCCTGAGCTGCTGGCCATGGGGATGTAATTAGTCCTAATTTCCTTAGTTTAAATTATGTATGCATAATAGCCTCGCATTGGAGAAATATAATTTGTAAATCAGAGAAGTGACTAGAATTCATTTAGAACAGGTAAAAAAAAAATTTGTATTCTCTCCCTAAGTATCTTAAATACAGTTAATTCTTAATGGTGTATTCTATGAGCAGAATAAGGCAGATTACACCTGTTTGATGTTGTGCCTGCCAACAGGTAACCAGATGTTAGTGCAGAATTTAATAATTATCAAGGTCCTTCAATTAGTAGGTAGAGTTGCTTTTTTGGTAATATAGTTGCTTAGTACACATAAATGAAGCCAAAAATATAACCAGACTCAGATGTTCTGCACGCATACCTGGGGAGCCAAAAATATTTGACCACTGTTCAGGTGAGTTGAGCTGTTTTGAATGCTCTGCACTGGAACTTATCTGTTTTATGTGTTGTATCTACTTCTGTGCTCATTAAAGTGGGTTGAATTTGGAATAATTTTGCTGACCTTACAGGAACTGCTTTGTGACCTTTCCACACATATGACCAATATCAGAAAAGRCTCTACATCCCTTATTCAGCTATATTATTTATTGTGAATTATGTGCTTAGCTATAGTTTTAAAGGAAATGATATCCTTTCCAGTGCTGAAATGTAAATGTGAAATAAACCCCACAAACTTGCAGAATAATTATTCACAGTCACACTTATAATTAACAATGATGGAAAGGCTTTACTTAGTATTATTACTGATAAGTGAAAGACTTAAGGCAAAAGTAATTATGAGATGACAGAAACAGAGAGAGTTATTGGTGGCCAACATGAGATTGAATGGATSTGATTTTATATATTATAGGAAAAAGAGGATGTAGAAAAGTTTTGAGGGCACTTAAATTTAAATTATGTAGTATGACTGAGTTGCTGAAATATTTCAAAATGAAATGCTAATGAGCAGCCATGGGAAAATCTGGAGAAATGGGAAAGAGACCCCCCCCCACAACACTATAGGACAAGCTTATGAATGAACTGTGAGTAAAGATAAACCACTCCTYTGTCTTGATGTACTGTACTGGGTTTAAATAACATTACTTCAAGCACAGCTTGTAACCAGTGTGCAGGTGGGCACATTACAGATGAGTTTTCCATCATTTATAAGGAGGAAAAGATCTATAAAAATTTATAGAATTAATTTTAAATAGGATCAGGGTATCCTATAATGCACTGAAAGTCACAGCAGCTGCTAAACTGATCTGAAAAAGGTGTAGGTGAAGGTGAGCACAACTTGCACACATATGTATACGTGACATTCAGATGTTGGAGTTTAGCAACATCAGGGAGCCTTAATGGTGCCTCAGGGCTCAGCRAAATAAATCGGGGTGGATGGAGGCCACAAGTGGGGCTTTAGAATGGGGCTGAAGACAGACGGATAGCTGAACTTCAGAGACCACGAGAGATGGAGAGGATCTAAAAAGAACAAGACGTGCTGCTGGAAGAAACTGCATAAAAGCAACAGAAATGGACAAAGCTGTGTAAAGGACAAGCCCGGATACCCCCAAGGGAAGGCGTAGATGTGATAAGTGGGTGCAGATGYCACGGGCATGTTGCACACAATTGCGTTGCAACACTGAGGGAATCTGCAGGCAAAACTGTTCAYCTCAATACCAATACTAATCTCATGTAACATATAGAGCAATGAATGAAAGATCATGATATTAAGGTCAGTCTGGGATTCAGGAGGGAATCCCTGTGACAGAGAAGATCAGCTAAAAGAATCAAATAGTTCTGGAATGTCAGTACTGGCTACTGGCATTTGGTGGTGTATAAAACACACTAAAAAATGATCAGCCTTCTTGCAATGAAGTCATATGACATATAATTCCTCTTTGAAAATCTACAGTTTCAGCATGATTCTGTGTTGGCTAAAATCTGCAATTTATGTAGTTCCAAATTCATACCTCCTCTCTTCAGTGAGCTTTTCTTTTATTCATATTTTTGCCCTCAAGCCTTTAGCCCAAAACAAATGAGTTAAGTCTTTTTTTTTTTTTTTTTTTTTTTTTTTTTTCCGCCTGGACTGCAAGCTTTGTAGACTCCAGTCTTTCCTTTGTATGCAGCTGAACAGCATTAGAGCAAGAGGAATCAGGTCCTGATAGGAGCCACTGCAGTTTCAAATAACGTTTACTAACAAGTTAAATCTTAGCTTGTTAGTAAATGATAACACCATAAAATGATAATGACAACATTATAAAATGTACACAGGAAGAAGACTTCCAATGACTGGTTACACAGTTACAGCCAAAAGGTGAAATGAATTTGTACCCATAGTGAGGCTGTAATAACCTGGCTGTGGTATCTTCCTTTGCGTAGCTTTCCATCGTTCTTGTCAATATTTTGATCTCATGGACATGCATAAAGGCAACAGCAGGAATTGGCCGTACATTTCAAACGCTTGCAAGCGGTGTTCAAAAACAATGTTACTAGTCATCTATTATTTTCTTTTATAATTGTTGAATGTTTTCCATGAGAACAAACTGCTGCCCTGGAATAAACTACAAATGTTTGTGCTGCCCTTAGCAAAGCAGTAATCCTCTCCTCAAGGGTGCAGTGGAGCCTGTGTAAAGATATCATACGACCTTTGAAACAGCTGGTACTCAGTGTAATGAAGTATCGTACAAGAATACCAGTTTGATAGCTGGGAACAGAGGGTAGCCTGCCATGCTACTATGACTCCCTTTCAGTTTTGCAGCTAGGTTTCTTGAAATGATTTCACAGAGCACTGTAGAGTTGAAGCAGCTCATCAAAGACCCTCAAAAGTAATTCTGAATACCAATGGGAAGTGTAAGTACATCCAAATATGTTTTACTAGACTGGAAAAGAGCAGCAAACAAAATTAATAGAAAATATTTTATTGTATTTATTTTTTTTAAGTGTGTGTGTGTGAAAACTGGCAAAGATTGTTGAAATCAAAACATTTAGGTAAATACCTTGCTATTGAAAATGTGTTCTRCAAAAATAAATTGTTCAGCGTTAGCAAAATGAGCCATTGTTTTTTGAATGGAATATTTTGGTATTTCCTTACAGAAATATTTTTGAGAGAAAACATTCTTTCTTATTTTGTATAATTCAAGGTTAAAATATTGAAATCGATATAAAATATTTGAACTGCGTGAAATGGCCATATCTCAGTGGCTTTAAACCCACCATTTTGGTAGGTGGAATTTCATTTTGAAGAAGACTTTGACTTCCAGTTTGGGAATTGCTTCTTGCAATTGCACATTTTTGTGGAAAAAAAAAAAAAAAAAAGATAATTCAGCTCTAGATAAAATGGTTCCTCTGTAGCAGTGACCACCCAAAATGCTGGAAATAGAGAGAGAAAAACAAAAATATCTGCATTCTAATATCACATAGGAAATTGGTGAAGGTACATTCATATTAATTGCTCTTTCAGCTGTTATTTTACTTTTTAATTTTCATTTAAAATTGGCATTACAATCAATTTTATTTTTATGTGGAATTATAATTGTTTTCCCCCATTTCAGGTCTAATATTAAAAAATGAGAAAAGATCTTGAAGAAAATGGTCCAGCATTTTGGATATTAATATGATCCTGCTTTTTGGATCTCTTTGCTCTGGAAGAATTTTAGAGTATTTTTTGGCAAATCACTTATTTTCTCTGTACTTATTTCCTTACTTGTGAAATAAGGATAAAGCACTTTCCAGTTTGCAGAAATCTTTTGAAGACAATTAGATTAAGGGCTGAGGACACTCAAATATAAGGTGCTTTGAGCCATACTAGATAGTACGCACATGTGATACAAATTAAAATAAACTACAGTGTGTAATCTAGAGATTTTTTAACACACATGGCTGTTTTAAGGCTCGAATTACTTGGACATAGTTGAAGCACCTTTTACTGGTATCTACAGTTTCTGTATGATTACAGTTCTATTAGAAAGAAGATAAGACGTATATGTGATTTTCTTATCTGTGAACCCTGTAGAGTTATTACATTTAAATTATGATTAATATGAGTAAAATGGAATTGGTAATTAATGCTAGCCCCTATATTTGTTGCCTTAATCAGTTTAAAATTGTGCATAAATTGCATTCTGGGCCCAATCCTGAGATCTTTATTTTGACAGATCCCAGTTGGGAGATATCTCCCAGTATAAGGGATAAGAGTAGGAGGATTTTGCTATTCAGGTTTTACAGTGTCTTTTCCCCTACTTATTTACATTATCAAAATGAAGTTAATCTAAATAAACAGTTGCTAAATATAGAAACTACAATTAGTGTGATTAAAATCTAGCTTGTGTGACTTTCATTTTTCAGTCTAGAAGTGATGATTAATGGAGTTTGTATAGGGTAAAAACTCCGATGAACATGAAGTCAGTGCAGAGTCCACACAGCAGTGAATTTGCCTTTTATTAGTACACTAGCCACTGTTAAAGTATGTTTTTCTGAACCAAGACTATATTATTGGGTAATCTTGTATAGGGCAAATCCACTGGCTATAGACTTCTTTTGCAATACTTTTGCTCACATTCTTGTAATTTTTTACTTCTAGAAATCAGTGTTTTGCTTGAAATATTTTCTTAATAGAGCTAATCAAATAATATGAATAATGTTTGTATTAGAGTGTGCCAGGTAGCTAATTCTAGGAGATAATTTTGTCTTTTCTGCCACAGCTAAGCATGATTTGAAGTCTTCTGCTGTCCTCTATGTGTCATCTCTTACAGTCTTTTATGTCTACCATCTTTTACTGTGCCTATCTAGATGTGCTGACTATGTTTTGGCATAATGATAAATTAGGTCAACAGTCTCCCAGATGCTTTTTCTCTTTATTCTGTTGAGAATTCTTTGTAGTTCCCTATTTCTGACAGAGAATATATATCTGTTGTGGACTTTACAGTTTGAAAAGGAAGGGACTAGATGATATCTTGGGATCCTTTTCATTCCTGTTTCCTGTGATCTTCTATTTTTATTTCTTCTCAAAGAATGGGAGGAAAATATCCTTTTAATTTGTCCTTTAGAATTTATTTAATTGATAATATAGATTATATAAAGAGGCAAAGAGTCCTGTGTGGTATTTATGGAGGTCAAACCTTGTATTTTACAGTTATTCTCAAGATTTAAAAAAAAACAAAGCCAAAAATATTCAGGTTTTACTTCTCTAACACATACTGAGTTGGTAATGAGTTAGTACTGAGATGGCTTATTTACATTGTTTCAGTACAACACAATATAATAGAATACATTAAGTTTTAAATACTCTACTGTTAATGTTTATGATCACTTCCATGTGTTTTATTAAACCCATGAATAATATGCCAGCAGGTGCTACCCAACTATTGGTCCAAATAATTGATTTCTAAATTTAATCTTTCTATTTTTGTTATCAGTTTATGCTGTGAACAAAACCATTCTGTCAAATTGCAATTTTGTAGCTAATGTCACCTCCACTTTCTGGTAATGCCATAAATTGCTCATGTCTTTATTATTCAAGCTCAGCAACATAATTCCCTGATGATATTTTGTAGTGTCTCCACTTGCCCATGCAATATGTAATTCATAGTTACATCAAATAATATAATATGCTTTGTGTAGTGGAGCTTTTATGAAATCTCAGAATATTGAAATTGAATTTGATGATAATTGTAAATTTGGTACTTCTGTGAATTATTCTGCCATGCTGTTGTTTGAAAGCTTTATATGCATATTTAAAGTGAAGGATGAAACTTGAGCATGAATGTACATTCTCATGGTTTTATTAGGCAGTTATCACTTAATAACTCTACTTACTAATATTATTAATAATTCACCTTTGAATTTCTGTGGTATTCTAGCTGTATGAAATGATCCCTAAGCCCTTCATTTATAGAATATACCACTTACTTTATCTTTGCTTAAATACATCCAATTAACATGGAGCCTAAAATTTATGAAAGAATTGCTCTTCTCTTTGGAGAAATAGGAAATAAGATAGGAGAGATGCTTGCTGATGTATTTTCCTGGAAATCCATCGAAACTGGTAACAGAAAATAAAGTATAAGTGATAGAAGTTCCAACCCTCATCCTCAATGCTATACCAGAAAGTACCATTTAGGAGTAATGGTGGTTAATTTAAGTTATAAAGAATGAGGAAAATACCTTTTTGGTTGTAAAGGAAATTTTACTTGATTTATCTTTCACAGGATTATTAATATCTAGCAATAATATAAGTCAGTATAGGTTGGGATTTCAGTCTCTGTGTTTGTTCCAGGCCTTGCCACTAATCTATCCGAGACCTCCAATTACGGGAAAGCTGTTGGCCTTCATAGCCAGGAGGGAAGGATAAAAGCTGGAAGAAGGGGAGGCTCCTTCAGGAAAAGCATATCCCACTGGTAGCCAGCRTATGACCTGGCTTCAAAATTTTTGTTCAACGCGTGTTCAGCACACAGATGTGAGGTGCAAACAAGTATAAGGAGATAGAAATGATACCCACATAAGCAAACGCCACTGCCTTRGCAATATCGTGCTCAGAGAGATGTGAGCAGGCAGGGTCCGCGGGCAAGAGTAAAGCAGCAGGGAAAGTGCAGCTCTGTCTTGCCAGGAGCAAGCTGAGGGTTATGGCTTGCCGGACGTGAGGGCTAGAAGAGGGGGCTGTGWTTACGTAGCGATGCAGAGGGTAATTGGATGTCTTCAGCTGGAATAGGCTTGTTCTGTGGGCTGCAAAATGCAAAGAGTTCTTACCCTTTCTGTTGCGTTGTGAAAAAACATACCTGCAAGGAGAAAAATCTATACTCCTTGCGCTTCAGAAGGGTTTCCAAGAGGCTTAAGTTGACTTCTGCGGGGTGCTGGCGAGGCTCTGCCACCGCACCGGAACAGCACGGCTCGTGAGCAGCCTTTGCCGGGCATGCTTCTGTGTAGCATCTTGAAGCATTTCTTTGCTTAACAAAGCCTCCCCCCTCCCCTCCACTGCCGGCCACCGAAGAAAAAAGGAAGAAACCCGAATAACCCCCCCGGGAACGGCAAGCGGGGCCTCCGCCTGTGGGCACTGCTCCTCGCGTTGCTSACAGGCGGTGGGCGGCTGTGTCCGAGGCAGAACGCAGCCCTTTGCTATCCGCGACAAACAAAGATTTCTGTCTGCTCCTGGCAAAACCTGTTTTCTTTTAAAGAGGGGGATTTTGAGCTCTAATCCTCTGTTTCACTGCGTTGAAAAGTATAAAAGTCACAAAACCACGCAGAATGATCAAATACAATCTGGACTGAATTGAGTATCGAAGATTTCTTTTTTTATTAAAGAAGCAAACTGATTCTTTAAAACTGTCAGGATTCTCCCCTCCCCCTAAGTAAATAACGTTAAGCTGTAATAAAAACTGTGTCTTTTAAAATGTAGCACTCTTACAGATGTGCATAATAAATTATTCCTGACTGCACGCTATCACTAGATTATTTAAAACATATGCTTGTGCTATTTTCTTTGGAGTGGACACAGCTCTTACAGACAGCCATGGCTGCAAAGTGCATGCTTGGTACGTAATTTGCGGTAACTTTGCATGTAGCATACAGAATATTTTAAAAAAAAGTTCAGATAGGCAATATCTTTTAGGCCTTAGGTATAAGGTATTTGCAGAGCTCTTCATAGAAAAGCAACAAAAATCCTCCTCCGCTCTCATCCTCCTTAGGTGTCCTATATTCTTGTCATGGAGATATTAACTATCGGCTTTTTCGAACAAAAGACCAAAACTAAAACACTATACAAATTGTTCTGTCTACCGAAAGAGGTTTTTTTTTAGATCTGGATGATTTAAAAGCTATACAATTAATTTTATTTTCTGTTTGGTTTGGCAAGCTACAATCTGCAAGTATTTGTGATACAAAAATAAATATGAGAGAGAATTAGTAAGAGAGCAATCATGCAAGATACCAAACGGTATCTGGAAGAATCAGGGCCAAAGGGAGTTGAAGGTGCTCAGCACTTTCAGTGATTGCTCTGTCTCACAGGCCAAACCAAATGTTTACCACAAAGACTGCTGATGTGTTTAATTTTCATGGCTTTCTGCCCTTCTCTATCACAGCTATGATAATCTGTGTGTCCTTTACATTTTGTGGGTTTTGAGGTTTTTGGTCCTTCATTTTGCAAATCCCTTAATAGATTCAACTTTTGATAATTTTGCTACGTGTCCCTGGGTGATCTTTTATGTTAGAAGTAGGTTGCCAGACACAGACCAACTGAATTCTTTCACTATTCCTACAAAAGAGACCCTACGTTATAAAAAGAAAAAATATATWTTTTTTTAAGATAAAAGGACAAGTTTTAGGATGGGTGTAAATGGGTATAAATGAGTATAAAAAATCCTTTTCTCTGGATTAAGTTTATCTTTTAAAATATTTATAGAAAATGAAGGTATACTACATTATGTCAAGTTTATATAAACTTTAGATGTAAATTTGCCCCTCCGAAATGAATGGACAACACTTTCTCACATCTGCATCAGTCGTTAAATATATACATAGAGAGACATCTTCCTTCTACAGTAGGCAATGGCTCATTTTAAATGATATAATATAATTCATGAATGTCAACCTGTACAGACTGTAATATTTGGGTTGGACCAAAGGGCTTTGAAAACTGTAGAGATCAGAATAAGACAACATTTTAATCATCCAGTAACTCTYTGCTGGCTGGATCATATCTATTTTGGCAGAAATACTGTAACTAATATTTTTTGATTTTTTGATGGTTTTGACAGCTCTGATACTTGAGCAGCTCTGACACTCACCTCTACCAGACCCAGCCCCTGTCTTTGTCTGTCTGTCTTTCACTCACTGCTTTGCTTTACTTTTGGGAAGTTAGTGATGTACTGTTTGTGGGTTTTGTAGATGATTATTTAGTAAAGAATCACGCAGAATTGCAATCACAGAATGGCTGAGGTTAGAAGGAACCTCTGGAGATCATCTAGTCCAACCCTCCTGCTCAAGCAGGATCACCTAGAGCACACTGCACAGATTCACATCCAGGTGGGCCTTGAATATCTCCAAGGAAGAAGACCCCGCAACCTCTCTGGGCAACCTGTTCCAGTGCTCTGTCACCCTCACAGGAAAGTTGTTTTTCCTTACGTACAGACAGAATTTCCTGTGTTTCAGTTTGTGCATGTTGCTTCTTGCCTTGRAAAGTATCCGGCCACATCCTCTTGACACCCTCCCTTCAGGTACTTGTACACACTGATAAGATCCCCCCTCAGTCTGCTCTTCCCCAGGCTGAAGAGGCCCAGCTCTCGCAGCCGTTCCTCACAGGGCAGGTGCTCCAGCCCTCTGATCATCTTCGTAGCCCTACGCTGGACTCTCTCCAGTAGCTCCATGTCTCGCTTGGACTGGGGAGCCCACAGCTGGACACAGGACTCCAGGTGAGGCCTCCCCAGGGCTGAGTAGAGGGGCAGGATYACCTCCCTCGGCCTGCTGGCTCTGCTCTTCCTAATGCACCCCAGGAGACCATTGGCCTTCTTGGCCACAAGGGCACACTGCTGGCTTATGGTCAACTTGTCCTCCAGGACTCCCAGGTCCTTCTCCGCAGAGCTGCTTTCCAGCAGATCAGCCCCCAGCCTGTACTGGTGCATGGAGTTATTCCTCCCTAGGTGCAGGACCCTGCACTTGCCTTTATTGAGCTTCATGAGGTYCCTCTCTGCCCAACTCTCCAGCCTSTCCAGGTGTATCAGCCACTCCACCCACTTTTGTGTCRTCAGCAAACTTGTAGATCATAAAACTTTGAATGTAAGAACTTAGWATTTGATAAGAATCTAAACAGTTAAATCTCTTGTCAGGAATGACATCTTYTCACCCTTTGATCTGAGCTTTCTCCTCACATCACTATTTGAAGACCYAGCCTGCAGAGTAACCAGTGCTTTTTGGAAGGCAACTTCTACCATCAGCTCCTTGCAAAACAGTGGTAATGCATCAGAAGAACTTGACAGATGTCCATAAAATATTTCTGAACAAAATTTGTTCATAGATAGCCCCAAACTAAACATTGTTAAGATTCTTAGCTTATCTTCATGGTCTCTCACTATCAATAAGTTCACTTACCRGAAACTCGCTTCATTTTTACCAGTTCACTTCCATCTAGAGAAGTTCATTTTACTCTGGCAGTAGWACTGGCATGTAGAAATTGCAAGTCTCACATAAAGCTCGTGATTGTTCATCTTCTGAGAAATCAAAATGCATAAATAAAACAGTTTAAAGTTATGTCTGAGAATAGTGTTGGCTTTTCAGTTTAATCATATTTTCCCATCATTAATCTGCTTTTGTCTAGAAATGCATTCTAGTAAAACTACCTTCATTATTTGGATATAGCACTGTCTTTTAGGGATCTGTTTGGAGGGATAAAACTCATTAAACGTCCATCTAAGCAGTTTGGTTTCTTTGACACCAGCACATTTAGATCAGCCCATCTAAAGAGCACCATATCAAAACGGCTGTCTTCCTGCATTTTCTGAGCTGTATTCTTTCACAGGATTATCACTTGTGAAAGTCTATTTTATTAACTAAAAGACCATTTTATTGCATRCTTTTCTGCAGCAGTACCCATTCTGCCTCATATGGTTGGTCTGCCTCATATAGTCTGTGGGAGAGCCACAGGAGACTTTCCACATTGTTTGCAAAGATTAAAAAAGTCTTATTTGCGTTGCATTATGGATTTAGTCTTTAGTGTGTCTTTTCTAAAGAAACAGTTTTTAAGAGGATTTTTGTATATTTCTCTGTTTTGTCAAATTATTTTTCTAGTGCTGTATTGTGTATCTTCTTCTTAACTTCTTTTCCTTTATTAGCAAAAGCTATTTTGTTTAGTTGTTGGAAGACTTATTTTTCYCAAAATGTGTTTTAATGAGAAGATTACTATGCAGAGTTCAAATTCAAATCTCTTGTGTCGTGATATAAATATGTCTCTAGCAATTCTGTCCTTAAAAGCTCTTTGTCTGATACACACTGGACTTTACCTAAAGAGCTTAGCTACAGTTGGAATGTAYACACAAAAAAGGAGATTTTTTGCAAATAGTTTAATCAGTCTTTGAAAATAGTAGTTCAACTTTGAATCTGTGCAGCAAATATTGTACAGGAATRGGATTTGATTGAATTGGTTAACTTCACTAAATTTTTCTCTGAAATACTGACTTCCTGAGAAAGTTAGCTCCAAAGGCACTGCATTAGGAGGATATAAATTTCAGTTCTAAGAGTCTGTAAAAAAAATTATCAGGCCAAACTGCACAGTAGAAGTACTTCAGCACTTTTAAAATGCTCTGAAGCATCCATAGCCTGGATAAAATGTACTTTAGAGTTTTAAGATTTTGTTACTCCCAAAGTGAATTTGTTCATTCAGCAAATAAATGAATTAAAAATGAACACTGGTAGTTCTTACAGACGAACATTAATTTTTAGCAAATAACCTACTCCAGACTAATCCAGCAAAGCCTTTTTCTARTTGCACAAAAGCCSTATATGAGTCAGTCTTTTTTTCAAYTTATTTGTTAATGATTACAGAGATAAATATTTTGTTTTCTCATTGCATCTCTACCTCTATGAATATAAGACTGGTATCACAARAAGAGCCTGAAGAGCTTGCTTCTAAGACTCTGACTGTTTTTTTGGTAGATGGATAGGAGGCCACCAAGGAGGACCAGAAAGAGAGCGAGCAAAAGAGCTCCTATGAAGAGAATGATAGATTTCTACTAAAAGGTAGGGCCTTAAGATTTCTRGATCATAGAAGTCTAAGAACCATCATGAGATAACCTGAAACTCTCATGTAAAGCATACTGGAGACCTTCAAAGTCTGRTTGTCTAGTGCTTTTACAGAAAGTAAACAAAGTATCTCATTATATTTCCAYAAAAGGAGGTTTCAAATCCCACTTTTAAAGGATGCAGTCAAAGCTGGTGTGTGTTAGATCTGTGACCTACTGTCATGGTAGTGGTTGGAAGCCTTGAGAACAACTTCTTGTTCTGCTTTGACATAGCATGCTATCCCGCAAACAATGGATAAAATATTTTAGATCACTGTGAGCTGAAATGGCACATGTGAAATCTTAGTCGCAAAGGATGCAGCCAGAACTTTTGCGTTCATGTTTATTGCTATATGTAGAAGGCCAAGGTTAGGGTTTGAAAATTGTATCACATTCTGAATGTGCCGAGCAATTCTCGCATGAACACATATGTGCAAGTACTTCACCTCCCCTGTTTGTATGATTCACTCATTCAAATGTTAACAACATGAAAGTGGTATTAGCATGGGCTGAAATAAAGTCAGTTGTAACATTAAGGACCTTTAAAGTGTATTGCAGTAGTTATCCAGCTTGACTATTGTTTATCACTGCTATTTCATATGCCCCTAAGTCCTCTGTTGTTTATGTGATTGCTAGTAAAGTCCCATCTGCTTAATCACAGCAGAATGAATCCTTTAAGCTTCTTCCTGCTGTAAACTTGCACAGCTCAGGCTGGAGTGTGAGATCCTTGACCAGTGGTTGGAGCAAGGTGTGAAAGTCCAGGATCAGTAGGAAATCTAAACAAGTGACTTTACAAGAAAAATGATGATAGGAACAAAGGTATTTTCATTTTCACTGGCATTTTAAACAAAGCAAGAGTACACATGAGCAATGCAGTTAAACAGGGCACTTTCAGTGAAACCTGTGTAGATGCTGACAGGTTGGAGTTAAACTTTCCCTTCACAGACTGATGATAAAAGGCAGTTTTAGCTGCTTGKGTCTTTCTCAGATCCCAGATGTAATGAACAGTTTTCTATAGACTAACTGTGGCAGGAAGAAAGATACACAATAAAAGAGTCATGAAATTCGTAATGGGCGCAACTATTGTCCTTTATAGCATAAAAGCATCTCTTCCCAGGTTTTTCTTGGTTTTGCGCATGTGAATGAACACCAAAACTTTTCATCTGGAAACGTTCAAGAGTTGTAGAGAACTTACTGCACTTTTGCATCTGGGTAAGATGAACAGCAGGCCAGTCAGCCATGGTCCTGATGGAAACGTATGGAAATGCAGCTGATGGAAACATAGGGAAACAGAGCTTTCCCACTTCTGATTTTGCTGATGATGCATTTCTTCTTTTCTCTTTTATGCTAGTGAGTATTTAGCTACCACACTTTTGCATTGTTGACTATCCCTCAGTTTTAAAAACATTTTAATTCTATCTTTCCTTATTTCAATAGCTATTTCTTAGAATCATCACTGCAAAGATGTGKTTTTTCCTACATAATTGAGCCATTCAAGAAACATAATTGATGAGATTTATTTCTTATATCTGGCCTTTTGAAGCTTTAGGAAGTAGGAGAACAATCCAAGTTTATTGATCTTTAGATTCTGTCTGAAAAAGGTTTTATTCCAGGAATAGAATTTGAGTCTGAGCCGTGTTCATAAAATATTCTAGTAAAAGTAATATTTATAYGTCCCAATCACATTTTTTCCACTGTGTTTTTGCACTTGACATATGGTGTCGATTATTCACACATCAGAACTCTATTAAAAATCACGGTATTGGTCTAGGTTAAATGTAAAAAGGACAAGAAGTTCTGAGAAAAATCCTAGAAATCTGTGTATAACTTTCCATCATTTGTCTGCATAGCAGATGAGATAATCTAGAAGACTTTCTGATTTAGATGGAGACTGTGTTTGTGGTATCTGAGCATCCAGACTTTCCATGTGCTGTGATCAATGTTGATGTTGAGGAAGTGAGGCAAATATCTTTTTTAATTCTGATTTTCAGAATGAAAGTGGATAAAGGAGAGAAAGCTTGCTTTTAAGATGGAATAGCAAGGAGTTGTCTATCTGGTTCAAGACATTTTAATTACTTTCATTTTGAAATTCTGTTCTAAATTCCCTCTGTTTTTTTCCTAAAGGAAATAGAAATAAAAATATTAGGTATGCCTATAAACCTATAAAATTAATGATTATTATTCCTTAGGATAATTTTGTACAAATCATCAAAAATAAATATTTTTAGCARGTTACTTGTTTACTTTACAAAAAGTAAAACTATTAGGCACGAAGAACAAATTTGTTATTCACCTGTGTCTAAATTTATTGTTTTTGAAAATGTCTATTTCAACATCACATGTGGATCTCTCATTTAAGGACGTTTAAAAGAAATATAATTTCTGTATTTTARTGCTGTTAAAATTTCTTAATTTTATCCTCATTCAAAGGAGKTTTTAGCCCATTAATTTGTAACCTAATARTTTGCAATGATTTCTTTGGAGATTTTTCCCACCATTCATATCTGAGAGTACATGGAGGCTTAAATCCAAAGGCTATTTGTCTGCCATGCATATCCACTCACTCTGCACCTTAAACACTCCTGCAAAATTCTCATTGCAAAGGATAAAGGAATGTAATGTKCAGGGGTAAGGAACAGCTCAGTCATTATTTTAAAAGAGGAGAGGAGAAAGAAATGAAAAGCTTTGGCACTGWGAAAAATATTTTTGGAGCTGCCTGGCTCAGAGCATTATAATAAAACACTGAGCTTTTTACCTCTGTTCTGGAGCTGGCAAGTGATCAGAGTCATGTCTTGGGTCCAGGTGAGTTATGCTCGCGCAGTACTCCAGAGGAGGACAGGTGATTTTCTGTTATCTTTTCAGTATATGAATGCAAATTGAAGACTCATGTTTACTCTAAAAAGGCTGTTTTCTAATATCTCCCGGGGAATAGGAATCCTCAGCATACAGGTAGTATTAGCTCCAACAAACCATCCGTCAGCTGTCTTCCATACTCCAGTGAATTTCCTCTACTGAGAACTGTAGTGCTAGCAGTAGAGGGACAAGATACTCTCCTGGGTCTATGTTTACTGGCAAGAATAAGATAGGTTTGAGAAGGATGAAGTCCCATGTATTTTAGCTGGCGAGGTAAACAAAAGTGTAGAAATGATTGTTGAACCAGCTGTGCCACATTATATTCTAAGCCTTTTAAATGAGYAATTTATATTTGATAGATGCCTTCTCCCTTATCTTTTTTTGTCATCTTTGAATTTACTATTCACACTGGAGAGAGGTATTAGAGAGAAATTTATGCAAGTTCTAGGAAATCAGATGATTTTTATGTGCATTAAAGTTAGGGGGACTAAAACAAAAAAGATATTGTCTATGACTTTTAGATTTTRTTTGGAAATTTCAGCTTCAACTTCTAAGACAACTTTTTCCCCTGAGGTCCTTATATAGTTTCTTTCATCAGGGGATTTTCTTCTGGTTGTAATTCTTGTTTCTTCCTCTACACTAGATTTTTTCTAGGAGAGTGACCAGCAGACTTGACTTATAAACTTCTTTTCAAGGACTGGATATAAAAAGGTAGGACAACAGCATGGGTATTCAAAGACGACTTTCCCCTAAAATAATGATGACACTGAAGGTGGATGAGGTAGATGTGCTTATGGATAAAAAGAGGTGATTTGTATCACAGGAGAAGTCACAGTTCACACACACAGCCTAGATTATCCAGCTTATCTGAACATGTAACGATATTTGGACAACTTTATTTAGTGTTTGTCTGTGAATAACTGCAAATTACAGAAAGAAGTCCTTCAGCTCTCTCTTTTAGCTAACGGTGGAATAACATACATATGTTATTTTGGATTTTTTGTCTGGATCAGAGAACATCAATARGCTATTACTTTTTGATACTTAATGAGAGAAACAAATTTTTCACAATCAACAGTTAAGAGACTTTGGAAATGACGAAAAACAGGGACAAGTTCCACACAGCTTACATTTTCTCGCCTCTCATTGCATCTTGCACGAAGGCAAGGATTTATGAAAGTATACAGGAGAAATCTTGATCTCGCTTGAACCTCTTAGAGTCAGAACTTCTACAGAAATATCTGGGGCCATTGTTCCAGCCCATGGCATCTGTACGGACCTACAGTTCAGCCTCTGTACATTTAGTTACAAAATAAAGGTACAAAATTCACAGTACTCATCTTTGCTCATTAGTGATTTAAGTTAGCAATTTGAAAACAAGTATCTGAATGAACAAGAAGCACTTTTGAATCTAAAACTTTCTTGTATGTATCTTACTGCTGAAAAGAGACCTTCTCTAGGTAGAATAACAACAAAAGAATYCTCTTGAAACAAGAAATTCAAAAACACCTGGAGGAAATATGTCAATTTGCTATAATGTATACTTTCCCCTTGAAATACTATTAAATGTTCAAACGGTTTCCATGCAGGTGTGAGAATATGACTGTGTAAAAAATGATTATCTATGTCCTAGAAATGGTATATGAAACATGGGACATTGGGGATATCCTGGAAAGAGCCTGCACATTTTATTGAATTACTGAATAAGGAGGTGCATAAAGGCCTTGTTATTTTTTGGTGCTAAAGTCTGTGACTGTTGCCTATAGAGACTCAATATATTAATTACATATGCTGCTTTTGAGAAAWTTTGCTTTACAAAACAGTCATACTGTATGCATTAAAGTGAAGAAGTTTTTTTCTTTTCTTTTCCCCTRGTTGCTTTTGTCCTTTTTTTGGATTTGGGCACCACTCAAATATAATGGAAAAGTATCCAATTACATCAGGGGAAAAAGGTCTAATAAATCAGAGCAGAGTGTCTTTCATAGGAAACATGTTCTAAACTCTACCCATTTATACAAAGTATAATTCATCTAGTGAGGTACTTTCTTATGAAAAGAATGACTAGATTTTGATATTTCCTTTGTATATACTCATAAGTTAACAAAGTCCTTGAAATTTTGAGTCCAGATTCTTCATTATTTGATCCTCTTTACAGCCTACATCCTTTCTTTCTCTCCCTCTTACCACAGGCTTTTTTAATACACATAATCGAAATGTAGACTAGATGTCTGACATAAAAGTTCTGCTTTGCTCAACTGTGATTAAGCAATAATTTATTGTGATTGAGCTGTTTGCGTAAAGATAGGCAGACATGCTGTTGAGCTCARTGTATGCAGAACTTTCTCTTGATTGTCTGGCTGGGCTAGATATAGGTCAGAGTCCTAAAGAAGCATATTTCATCTTATCCCTTTAGATTGTCATAATGAAAAGTAGGGAATTTCCTGCAAAGGTTTGCTATTCCAACACATTCCTGAAAAATATAAATCTGTTTCTTGTTCAAGTTCACCTAAGGGCAAGTTTTTTAAAGCTCATTTTCTCTTAAATTGGGTATGAATGTGTTCACTGCCATATCAAGAACAATTGAATCAGGAGTGCATATAGAAAATACTCAAGAACATAAAAGATCCATTTAAATCAGTGACATTTCTTACTCCAAGTTTTGCCTGTGTTCATATGTTTTACCAGATTAGCCTTCTGGTATTCTTATTATTGGATTGTTGTAACAAATGAGACAAGTTAGGTGGCTATATTGTTTGCTAAAAATATTTGCAATTTTATTGGTGAAAACACTGTGTTTATCTTATCTATTAATTTACTTTTTATACAAAATGAAACTTTCTTATTTCTTGTTGATATTATCAACATCCTCCAACCCATAACTCTTGTGTCCTCATTACAGACCAGAGTGTTTCATTAGAAGAGAAAAAAAAAAAAAATTAAACATGCTTTATGAAAGGTTCCATTTGRAAAGTAGGACCTATTTCTTGATCTTCTATTCTAGTGTTGTTATCCCAATCTCATTTTGACTACACCTGTGTATTTTGTTTTGTTGGTGCACAGCATAAAATGTCATTTTAGATTATCTTTGCTTTATTCTTCAGGGGGATTATTCTATAAGACAGGCTTGCAATGACCAAGTTGACCTTTTGAATTTTCAAAAAACACACATTCTTTTTTTTTTTTTTTTGTATTTGACAGACTTAGAAGACAAGTTAAACTTTGCATTAACAGCTACAGGGGGGAACAAAATAAGTGTGATGGCTTATAATTATAACCTTTTCTAAAGTAAATATTTTCTGCAGAAAAGTCAATTCAGCAAACAAAGAGTAGAAGAAAACACGCACAGGCAGCCACCTTTGCATGAAAAACTAGCTGACGATGACAAGAAAATATAACACTCATAAATTAGAGTTGTGTGGTTCTTAATCAAAAAGGGAAAAGGGGAAAATAAAAATATTTTCAAAGACTGTTGTTTTGCTAATCTCCCTCTGAAGTAAAAGGAAATTATTGACATCCCCTCTCAAAAAAAGTAGCTGAAATTTCTATTTTATTTTCCAATGTCCTTTTCATGCAGGAAAGGCACAGAGGAAATGAGGCTGCAACACATGGCTTGAGTAGTCTATTGAAGGTAAAGCTCTGATGGGATGACACACAATCTTGAATTTAGGGACTTCAGTATTTTCCTGAATAATGTTGCTTTCCTTAATTGAAGCTGGCATAATGCCAGCTTTATCTTGCAGTCTTAATGCAGTCTTAATGCCTATACTTTTTTTTTGTTCTTTTTTTTTTCTTTTTCCTGAAGGAAGACCTTTYTGATTGTCTCTTAGCTAACTGGTGAGCCTAGATGTCTTCCAGGAGGRAGAGAAAATAAGCAAGTATCAGCTCTGAGTCTAAGGTGATTTGGTGATGTTGTTTTTCAGTCTTATTTTTCAGTTATTTTTAATATTTGACATAAATAATAATATTATCCAGCTGAATATTGGTTTAGGGCAAACTATTATACCCTATGTTCATACGGTTTTAAGAGGTTTGCCCAGTTTGTAGGAGAGACCATGAACTGAACAAGGATGGTGTAATAAATGCTGAAAAAAGGTGGAATATGCCAGGGTTAATGCATTACAAACTCAGAGCTTTGAGAGCTTTATCCAGCTTAACTTCTTTAAATGGTTTACTAACCTTTCAGAGATGCAACGATGGAGAAGCCTTATTAAATCCTTATTAAATCCTGTAAACTTTGGGATTGATTAGTCTAGCTGAAAGTATTCCAAGAGATGCATTTTTTTCTGCTCCAGTCCCTGAGATCTGTTTTTATACTGATAGGTTCCAGTAGCATCCTTAAACCGACCGCTCATATCACTTCCTACGATAAATTGCAGTTTACCCAGCTGACCTTAGTCATCTGCCCTTGGCAAGGCATACTTTAAACAAGCTGGGTCCAGGAGCTTGAATTTCTTTTGCTGTTGGTCAAGGAAATACCAAAGTGATGGCAGAGACAAGAGGATGATTTCCAAAATGTAGGATGTGAGTARTGAGGGCAGAAGTGGGGGACAGCGTAAGCAGAGAATGGTCTGGGACGGCAGTGATATGTTCTTTTGTTTTGGCTTGGTTAAAAGTGATATCAGCAGGACAGGTATGTAAGGATACTTCTAGCATTAAAATTTTTTCAAAGATGAAATGAAAGCCAGTAGACCAGGCTGTTCTGGGAGATGTTTACACCTATTTTGCACAGCCATAAATGCGTTTGAAGCAAGAACCAGGCACTCGCAATGAGTTTCAGAGCATGTGAAATCACGTGGATTGAAACTAAAGAAAGTATTACCTAAATCCTCTATGAAGTTTAATGGCCAGGCTAAGCACAGCCCTATAAACCCTTCCACTTGTCCCTCTACAGATGGTCTGGGATTACCATTTCCCATTTTCCTTTTGCTGTTAAAAGATCCACTCAGACTACAATAGCTTTCAGCCTCTGAGTTATATCTGCATTTGCAAATCTGGGACAATATTTGTCGGAGATTAATAAACCAGGCTAAATTGGCTTGCATAACCAGAGAACTTCCTTTCTCAAAGGTGGTCATCCTTGTTATGTCCTTCTGTAGCCGTCCCTTCCATTTACAGATCCCAGGATCACTTCTTGAGATGCGATACAGTGAGGACGGGAGTGACGGGGCGCCCAGGAAGAGGAGCGTAGCCACAAWTCTGAATCATGGCTCTGGAGTTTATCGTGCAATTAATTACATGCAACTGCCAAAATAGAGTACCATCAGCTAACACCCYTCCCTTCTTGAAATGATGGAAGTATAGCATTTTGTTCTCTCTGAAGCCCAGCAAACGAATCTGTACATAGTTCATGTATTTATTCTGCTACAAAGAGGTACCCTTCTGAAATTTTAAGAGAAAGARGAATCATCATATTTTAGAACAATATAGGTTGGAAAGAACCTCTGAAGTTTAAATGGTATAGTGAGTTGAAATGATCTGATACTGTATGAACACCCAACACAATTCAAGGCAAATAATCTAGCTGTCAACAAATTAATCCTCTCCCCTGCCCATTCAACGGCTGATAGTCCACGACTCACTCACTTGCCATGCGTACGTTCGGTTCAGGAAAAGAGTACATTTGGTGGTCTACAAAGCTGGCTTCTTCTAGATGAAATGGGGTGAGTTCTGGAATTAAGGAATCTGTCTGTGAAAAAGAGAACAGAAAGCTGTGTGACTGATCTGATTGCAACTGCTGAGGTATCATGCTGGGAAAGTGGCATTTTCTAGGGAAACAAGGAACCAAACCATTTGACCTTTTAAAGGTCACTTTTAATGTCAGTAAGAAGTCAGCTGGAAGCCAGGACAACCGTGAAARACTGATGTTATATTCTTCCTACAAAAGCACTTCAAAGTAAACAGACAGCCATGTTTTTTCCTGACAGGTAGGTCCATGGAAAGAGTATAACCCTTTCTCAAATGGATGGATAATGATGAAGAATCCAAAAGGCTGCAAATTCAGCAAATATTTAACAAGCAATATTAAGAAGTTAATGAAAAWTGCATTAAAATGTTTATAAATTTGTAATATTTCTATTTTGTAACATATTCTTGACTCTAAGACTCAGAATTTGAGCTGTATGAGTACACATTGATGAAGTCTTTTGTATTTCTCCCTTCTGCTTGCTCTGCTGTTTGGAAACCCAAGGGGAGAACACTTGGAGGCACAGCCATCTGCTCCTCTAAATACATCAACTTTAATCCCGTATTTTGGCAAGTTATGATACCCCCACATTTCATTTTAAAGGGAAAACTSTGTGGCTCATTGTGCTATGGCAGGAACCGGAACAAAGTGCGAAGTACATTTGGCTTCTTCTAAAAGGTCCTTCAAAACTAACCCTTCCCATTTGTCTGGTGCTCAACCGCCCGTTGACTGTCTGTCAGCTTCTCATGAAAATATTTCCCTTTAAAAATTATTTTCTTYCTAAAAATTCTCTTTTAATGAAAAAATAAGATCTCTTCATTACTTTCTATCAAACCCCACTTCAAAGGTGAAGCTCCAACGTGACAGCTATACCTCTTCAACCAATTAACAAAGGATGGAGTGAGGATTAGAGGACAGTTGGCCCTTAAGTTAAATACATAAGCATGTGAACTCATCTGTGTTCCTCTCCTTTGTGTTCTTTGATCTAAATCTCCTTAAAACCAAGCTTGTATCTTTGTGCAACAGAAATAAAAAAATRCTATAGAAGGTGTATAAGATTAAGCCCTAAAATTGAATAACACCAGTAATATCTTGGAATCTTTCTCGCTTCCTTTTTTTTTTTTTCCCCTCAATTCCTGGACTTTTTCTAGAGTCAGTGATATTGAACCTAGTAACTTTCATAGTTTATTAACATGTCTAAGGCATTAAAAAGAGTTCTTCTGCTTGCTTAACTGTGCTCTTTAATATTAAGGCACTGACCATTACCTCACTTTTTAATGTTATTGCTTCTCAATTATGTATAGACACAACAGTTTTCAGCTTTGTTGCATATTTTTCTTTGTGTTTCCTTGTTTTGTCTTTAATGRCCTGTCATTCTCTACTTTTAGAGCCATTATCACCTTCAGAGAATCAAGTCTACATTTTTCTGCAGTATAATAACGGATTAAACAAACATTTAACTATTAGACAAAAATGTGTTATGTTGGGAAATGCCATATCATCTTGTATTACACTGTGAATTTGTTTGTGCAATCTGAATGCAGAAGAGGCAAGACTTATGTCTAAATTAAAGTATCAAGYTAATGCTTTGTTTCACATACTCTTGCCCTGAAGCTGTGATACAGATAGGCTGCACTGYGATTAATCTGTTTTCAAGTATGTTTTCTTTTTTTTTCTTTTTCTTTTTTTGTCTTTTCTGCTCTGGTAGTGGTGGTCACTCTTCATTTTTGCATTTTCTAGGGAAGAGAAATCATGTAATTCAACATCTAGTAGCTAATCTATAGTTACGTGAGGCTACAGCTTTAAAATGATGGTGCATCTTTAAGAATTAAACATTCAGTCACAGCATGTTGCAGTAAACTCACTGAAACTTAATATCTTCTGAGAGACTTTGCAAAGCGGGCATTTAACTGAACTCATGTAATGACACTTAATTGGATATTTTTTTTGCTGGTTTCAGTCAATTGAAGTCATTATTAATGTGGAGCATAAATGGAGCTGAATTTGAAGAGGCTCTCATTGAAACTCTCTTTTCACAATGCCAATAGAGCATAGTGCAATCGTTGTGACTCCTGTGGCTGCTAATCTTCTGGATCTGATTAATTGTAAAGACTGATAAAAAAAAAAAAAAAGAAAAAGAAAAAGTCTCATTTCAGGGTAGCATGTGGCCTTGAATCATTGCTTACAGTTGACGGAAAAAAACAATTCCTGAACCTCAGGAAAGCACAATACAAACAGAGCGTCAGCCTTGAAATAAACAACAGAGGGTGGACTTGCAGAAGGTAAGCTTCAGCTTTCTTAGAGGGAGGAAACAAAGAAGTCTGGGTGCCTCGCTTTGCGATCCGATGAGAAAAAAATGGAAGTCACTGTGGCTTTRAAAAGTTCTTTAAAAACTCCACTGCCAGCACGATTTGCTACCAATTGTACCTGACCTCATTGATCTAAATCCTTCACTTCCTCACCTGTTTTCCATTATATTTATCCATGGCTGTACTTTCATAACAGGCATTTTGCCCGCAGGTGGGATGGAGGGACACTAGGTACCATCGCAGCGGTGCTGGTTCTTTGACAAGTGACGGGTGGCTTGTTTCTTTCCCCGGGGGGGGTGGGATAATTTATCTCGCCAATGAGCTGAGCCTCTGGCAGCCTAGAAACCACGGGCCTCGAATGTTAGCTCGTGTTGTGGCTGGGGGTGCATAACAAGGCCGCCTCTGGAACGAGCACGCGGACCAGGACGACAGCGTGTGTCCAGCCTGCAGAAACACTTAGCTGCTACCTATTGATACAACTAGCGTAAAGCACGCTGGTGTCTGTGGCGTGTAAATTACRTGGCAGGACTCGCACCCTAAATAACTGTGGCTGGATATATACAATTTCCTTATAATAATAATAATAATAAGGCTATTATAATAAGGCTATTAAGGGAAAGTGTATAATTCCTCTTTAAAAATATAGGCATCTCAGAACAGAGTTTACACAATTGAGATTTAGAGACTTTTGAACCTTTACTCAGACCTGTGGTGATGCCTTGCAATATATACGTAATCATGATTTTTAGTGTTTGAGATCACAGGTGAGATTAAAATGGCTTCTAAAAATCATCTTTGCCTGTATTACACTTCCTTCCATCCTTTTGTTAAAAATAGCATATCACTATTTTAGGAAAGGTTTTCTGGATGTTACAGGGACTTGTCTGAAGTGGAGATGAGAGGAAAAAATGTATCATAAATATTATTCATTAACATTAAAGCTTTCTTTTTGAGTAATTACAGTAATAACTGGCATGTTTTCAGCTTGTTGCTAAAAAATTCTTTCAGCTTGCACTTCCTGTTAATATATTGTTGTGAGTTACTGATTTGATGAGAAAATATCAATAGAGAGTGGGTCTTCTTTCCCTGAGTTGCTGTCTCTGTGCCTTGCTGGGGAGCATTTGTTCTTTTCTCAACGCTACCATAGTGCTAGTTTAAGGAAAGAAATATGATATTCATAATTTAATGCAAGGAAACTCAAAAGTTAAAGTAAATAAATATAATCATGTCATAATTACAAATTAATTTATTTTAAAAATATTCAAATAATTCTCACTTTATGGAGAGTTCAAGTGTCCACTCTATTTCTTTGCTAGGAGCATCCAGGAAGAAGAGGAAAAATCCCCTGATTTCTTAAGGATSCAGAAATTAGTTGATTTGGTATTAAATTCTTAGAAAATTCTTTCTATAAGCAAAGGATAACCTGCAGTACATATTGCAGGAATAAATTATATTATTTATACATCCCAAAATATTGAATCAATAGTTGTGCAACACAATATTTAGTCTTATTATAGGTCTGTGAGCAGATCGTGTGTTTTTTAGCATCATTTAGCTTATTGATGAAAACTCACTTTTTGAGTTATGGTATGATGTGTTTACACTGTATTCACGCATGTAATCACTGTGCATCCAACAGGAATATTTCCCCAATGATTGTGAGGCAGATTCAGATGAGAAATAAGATGCAGATGATAAACAAATAAGGCTATTAACTGCTAGAAGAACTGTTCTAAAGGCATTATGGATGATCTTAAGACTTATGCTGTAGCTCAGACTGGGCCTTATGGAAATTTTATTGGATAAAATTGGCTGGTCTATGGGGACAAACCAGATACCTATAGTAGTTCTTGCTAGCCTTAAAATCTGTGAATGGAAGAGGAAAAAAAAATAGTTTGCCTGATAYGTATCTTATAATGCAGACTTAAATGTTGACATCAGTGCACAAACARCAATTTCAGGGCAGGAAAGAAGAAAAAAATTTTAGTCTTGGTTTAATTGAAGGTTCTCTTTGAAAAGGGGGAATGTTAAAATGAAGTACTTTTTTGCTTTTAAAAGGAGCTGTAAATTTTCAATCAAAAGAAGAAGACATGGAGCCTTCTAAACCAGAAAATATGTAAGTGTGTGTGTGTTTACTTCAAGTACTGTTATTTCTATCCCCTTTTATGAAGAAAATTATCAAACATTTTGCAAACAATTGCAAACTTTCAGCATTATTTTTGAAAAGATAAAATCACAGCCCTATTTGCCTTTGTGGTAGGCGAGTCGAAGACCCTTCCTTCCCTTAAGCACTTTTGAATTCTTTGAGCTGTTGTCTTGCATGAGTAGTTGAAACTGAATTCCATTGAGGATTTTAAAGAAAGAATATATTTCTATAATATAATTTTAATACTAACAGCTAGATCTCTCCTAAAGTTAATGAAAACTAAAATTTATAATGAAGAGTCATTATTAGCACGTTTTTGTTCTAAATAATAATARAAAAATCTTAATTTGCCCTAGCATGCCAAAAAAGTGTTGGATATTTTTGTTTAGTTGATCTTATTTTGGAACATCATTGGGAAGCAAGAATGGTGAATCCAATATATGGTAAAAATGTAATGAGTAAATTTAGCCACTGAGTAATAAATCTTAAGTTTGATCAATAGTGTAAAAGATTTTGTAGCACATGCAAGCAAGATGCTTTCATACCATTCTTGGCTGCCAAGAAAGTAAAGAGCAACTAAAATTTACAATACGATCTCTAGCTGTTTGAGTGCAGATGTGCACAAATATTTTCCAAAGAGAAAGCTTCCCCAGTGTTGTTTCCATTAATAAGAAGTAAGACAATTAAAAAAAAATCTTTATAGAGCTGACTATTTGTCTGCTGACTAGTAAATACCAAATATTTCAGCCCAAAGYTTGGTGTTTAGCTGTCTGATATCTTTTTCAGTCTGAATTTCATAAATTCATTTAAGTCATCCTTTCTGTTAAATACAAGGCCTCTAAAAAGAAAAGGTTACTGTTTGTTCCCTGTAGTCAGTATCTGATTTTGAACAAGTGCCTGTAGAGACTTAACCTGCTAGAAGATCTTTGAGGGGGGAAAATGATGGACTCTCTGACAAGGAGTCAAAGCTAACCAGTTTAGTTGAGTGAACTCTAAACAAAATTTCCCCTTCAGACTTTGTTATTTCTATGCTAATGAAGTCTGAATGATCTGTTTGCTTTCCTCCTCATTAAAGCCTTTTGGATATAATTTTAAAACTCATCTTCATCTTTTTGGCCAAATAATTTGAGATAATTCTCTTATAACATGTTCAAATATGGTTTAGAAGGTCTTGAGTCAGCTTTATTAATTACGGTTATATTATTTCGTGAATGGGTCTACTTTGCTTAAAACACATCTGGGGTTTCAAAGAGGGGTTTAGATTGACAGATGAATGTCACTTAAAAAATGTACCATGCATAATATTTATGCYAATAAATATTATACCACCGTAAAGCACTTCTCAGCTGACTATGTATCAAATGGATCAGTGGATAAGAGCTAATTACCACTCAAGGGGTAGCCAGTTCGCAAAARTGTAGTTCTACAGCAAACACTAAACAACATACTTCAGGGCAATTTATTTTATCACAACATGAGAGGCAAAAGGAAAAGTTTGACCTTGTTTGATTAGAAGATACTGAAGAATCCTGTCCTTGTACATGCATCTTCAGAACAAAACAGAAGAGATCGTAGCCTGTACTATGTTTGGCTTCTGGATGAATAATGAATGGCATTATTCAGAGCTTTGTAAGCTGCCATTTCTTCTGAATAGAACTTTACCTGTATCTAGTGAGATTTTTTTAAGGTTAGTAAAGATAGACAAGATCCTTCCCCAAATTATTTTATTTTATATGATAGAAATTCATTTTTCCATCTATAAAATGTTGCCGGATAAAATTCTGTGGTTGCCCACTGTCGAAGATCAAGCTACTTCAGTTGGAATGTTTGAATATGCAGAATTGGAGGTTAAATTCCTAATTCAGTGCGGATTATCTCAGATCTCCAGATCCAGCCAAATCCTGTATTATTCTGAGATTGGTTCTCCACAGGAATCTCATTTTCACTGCTTATATCCTGTGGAGGCTTTATTTTATTTTATYTTTTTTTTATTTATTTTTTTGTCCGCAATACCAATACAGAGCAGTGACATTTTAAAAAAGCTTCTTGAAAGGTCACCACCTTAATTTGTTTAATTACAAAGATGAATATTAGGGTGCCCACACATTTTTATGTACATACCTATATTTTATGATTCCGTCTATGGAGAGAAAATAAGTGCCAAGAACACCAGTAACATTGCCCTATCTTGGACCACAGCCTATTAGCTTTTTCACTTGGTGATGAAATGGCAGGATCATTAGTATGTGTATACCCCAGCAATGCAAAAAGACCTTCCGTTTTCTACAAGTGTTTTGGCAGATTAGGAAAGACAAAGAAGTTGCCAGTTGTACTAAAGCAGAGCTTCAGCTCGTGTGAATCAAGGGAGGTCCAGTAATCCGAGTCCAGCTGTATGATTTTATAGCAGTTAAAAATCTGATCTACTGTAACTAGTACAGTGTTTGCATGAGAAATCAAATGAATATTGGTCAAGGAATTGCAGTGTTAAAATTCCCATGGTAACATTGACATGGTCACACTGCACTTATGGTTAGTGGTATTTTGGATTACTGGCTGTACTCTGAAATGCTTTCCTGCAGACTGTGCAGCATATTTATTTTATCAGAATTAGTCTTTGCAAGGAAATACTAACATATTAATTTTCTGACTGCTGTATATTTTAAATTTGTAACTTCATTTCTGTATTAATATTAGGTGTTTATTTTCACGAAATTTCTAAGGAAAGAATGGAGTGAGGAAAGAAGACAATTATCAAAAGGTAAAAAAAAGAATTTAATACATGCTTCATTTCAAAACTGTGAGTAAACAAACCTCCCAGAGAATGCAACAAGCACACGGWTGCCAATACCAGCATAGGCGACCCGGGCATCTACTGGTCTGTGCTCTGCCTGTTAAGTGCTCATGTGATGAATTCTTTAGGTTCATTATAGATTCTGATAATTTTTGTAACTGTGATTTTTTTCTGTAATTAACATCATAAGGAATTTCTATTACAATATTGCCAACATAAAATCTGTAACTGTATCATGTGATTGTCAGAAGCTGGAATCTCACAACCTCTCCTTGGATTGCAACAGGAGTTTGTCGTTCTGACCTTCAGCTTCTGCCTCGCTGTTGGCACTGGCTCAAGCACAAAAGACTTCACCTATCAGCTGTTCTGTGGGTCTCCTAATCACTGCAAAGAATGAAAAAAAAGGCAAGAAAACACTATGTTAACTTCTGTAAACCAAAATTATTTTTATAAATGAAAATGTCCATAGCTTCATACTAGCTTCATATCATACTTCAGAACTAAAATGACTGAAATCCACTTTTTTTTTTCTAACTATGGAAATATTTAATATATCATACTAAATCAAGGCTCTGGTGCATCTGTGCAGTATCCTTTCTTCAGCAAACATCCAATAATTATGAGAAAGGAGCCCTGTAACAGATGAGGGTGTTAATCAGAATGTATTTTCTCATTTGAGGACAGTCCGTCCTCAAAGTCTTTTTTCTGATAGATGTTGCTTTTAGCCTCTTCGTAAATGTGGGACTTAGAAAGGTGAATTCCATAACCTGTGACAATGTTTATCCACTCAAACTGATTGAAACTTATACAGAGGTTGTTGCAGCTATCATACTCTTGGCCTCAAGATGTATAAATCATTGCAGCATGTCAAACTGTATCTGTAAAACGAGGACATGGCATCTTTTGTCTTTAATAACCTGCAGATCATTATGTTGCATCTGGCAGGATCACACTATTTGTAATTTACACAATGACCTGTTCGTTGGGTGAAAACCCATTTCTGTCTACTCAACACCTTTTTTTTCAAAATGGTTTCAGTGCTTTCTTATACATTGCATTGTACTGATCGCTCAAGATAATAGAGCTGATTTGTCCTATTTTTGTCCTGAATGCTTAGGTTTAGCAAAAAACTTTTTACAAAGTATTTATCTCCCTAAAGGCTTCCTTTATATAGCCACAATGATTCTGTTGAAGTGACTCTTTGCTCCTTCAGCTTGTGCATTCTCCAGCATGATCAAGTTATGCTCAGTTATGCAAGTTGTGCAACTTATGCAAGTTATGAATTGAGTGCAWCCTCAATTTAAGTAGGAAGTAAAAAATAACAGGTATCCAGAATTAATCCAAATAATCTACATATCTGCTTCTGGGCTCATCTGATTCTTTCAGCATTAGTTGTATCATTTTTAACTTGTGAACTAATACGATGTTTGTGAAAGTGAGGGGTGAATGAYGCAGGAAAGCATCATGCATAAAGAAATTTTGCAGATTTTTCTTTCCAGCTTACAAAGTGCCCTCAGCTTAAACTTAAATCTACCTCTCTTCTTTGCCTTCTGCATGGCATCAGTGCCATTCATATTAGTCACAAGAATGGCAATGGGTTATAGTAGATTGTTGCTCTCATCTAAACACTGTGAACTGGTGGTCTTCAAAAAGACRTGTGTTAGGGAATTTAAGTGCTCTTTCTGGGGAAATCTGGAAATCTTCAAAACTGAGAGCAGACAATGCCACAGTTCTGAAAAATCACCATTCCTAGTTTAGGAACAGACAGAGCTGCCTGGCTTAAGATGTAGGCATTGCGGCAGAATCTGATACTCAGCAAAACAAATTGGAATATYGCTGTGGTGCTGCACGCAGACTTCAGCCGAGCAGCTGTGTTTCCCTGTGTCTGAAGGCAACATTGCCTGCCCGCGAAGAGCGTGCCTGGTTCTGCAGGGAGGTGCAGTGTCTCCAAAGAAGGCTGGCAAAATTTGAAATTTCTTGTKTCTGCCCTTGGGGAACTTTGCTTTGTGGCAAGGAGAATGTCCTTGAGGCAGCTGACTGGCTGATGAGAGTTATGTCCCCAAGGGTCTGTGAGAGGACCCCGCAGGTAGCACTCCCTGAGCGCTGATGAGCAGGGCTAATGGGGGTTCTGCAGGTCGCCGGCTTCTGGTTCAGTTCATCACACAGGTGAGCAGCAGCTYCTGCAGTTCGTGGCTGCCTGTGCATTGTCTACTCGTTCGGGAAGCTGAGGGTGGCCTTGGCTTGTACCAAGCAGGCATATGCAGCCGCCTGCTCTGACTGTCCCGTGCATGCCTCTGTCTGTCAGGTCCTTCTCCGAGCTCTAACAGTGACTCTTCAAAATCCTAAGAGTTGCCATAGTCCATTCAAGAAAATTTTAAAAATAGATACATTTTCTGTTGGCTTTACTTTGGAAACTTATTTAGAGGACAGAAACTTCAAACTTGTGTATCTGTAGCTCAACAGCCAGGTTCAGGAGCTCAGCTCCTCAAAAATGCAGCCATTTCTCTAAGCGCTTTAAGCATCAGTGCTGCTACATAACATTAGCCCAAATTTGTGCGTTTTCCCCTAATTGCCTGTTACTTCGTTGCAAATGGATGTTTCAAAATGCCAGCTCACATTCACATTATGTGTATCACTGTATCAACACTTTATCTAAAACACGGATTGTTTCAAATTGCCTACCTTTCAGTTTCCATCTGCATAGTTAGTGAGATTGCATGCTATTTCATAAATTAACTACAGTTTCTAACCTGCTGATTCATTTGCAAGGGTGAAAGGTGAATGTTCAATGATTTCCACCACAGTTAACATAAACATTGACCTGATCGACTGCAGTGCTCCCTCTGTGCCATAACATAGCCACAGATTTATCATTCCTGCCTTAGCTTTGCTCCAGGCGCCTGATTAAAAAGCCCAGACCAATGTCTGCTTTTATCTGCTTGCTTTGATTTTCACTTTGGAGCACTTTAGCAGGACTGTACTCATGCCTCCCTGCTGCTCACATGCTTTGTGGCATTTATTGTCTGAGTTTTCCTCTCAGTGTGGCACCGAGGTCTAACTGCATAATACACCTTCTGCACGCAAGGATAATCCGCATCTTCCTCATCACTCTACTAGGCTAGGTATGGTTTCTATAATGTTGTGGATATAATAGGAAAGAAAGCAATCACAGAAGTCCCTGGGATTTTCAAGTTGCCTCAGAAGACTAATAAAATTCGCCATATGTTTCTTCTATCTGSTGAGAACCAGGCTTCACTTCTTAAATCCATGCGAGGAGCTGAAGGCTTAGCCTGATGATGTCATCGAGACGAATAGTTTACTAGAGTTATTGCTATTAATCATGGCTTACTATTGGTCTATTTAAAACCACATGGGGCATAGCACTAGCMCAAGAACATTTATTAGGAAAAATGACTTTTGGGAAGTAAGGACATATTGAATTTGCACATCACTTAGGAAAAAAAGATGAAACTACTTGTTATTGCTTCAAACRCAGGTACTTTCAAGTAAATCATAGTGTTTTACGTTAATCTCATTATCAACACGATACTTCTGAGAAAAGGAGGAGACTGTTCAATGGCTAACAAATGAAGGACTTTGTTTAAAAATGGAGGTATGGCATTGTTTATTTTCAAGGTTTACACATACTTTTTCAGTCTGTGCAATTTCATCTGTTTTAGGATTACCACAAAAATGTGATTGTCCATCAATGCCAATGTCTTTAGTTTTGAAAAGTTGGTATGACACTCACAGAACCAGACTTTCAAGCCTGATAAAAATTCTTTGCTGGAGCAAAGCCAACTCTGTAAAGAGTGATACAATATAAAATATAGAATCATTTAAAATACTTTGTTTTAGTTATAAAAAGTAGCCCCATCTAGGGCCTGGGAGCAATATTAAATAACATTACTCCCTCTCCTGAGTGGAAAAGACTATAAATGCATTCAGCAGTTACGTGAGTTTAAGAGGAAAAAGTAATAGTGTCCAGTAATAAAAAGAGGATAAAATGACTGTATCGCAATGAGCTACCCTCATTCTTCAAGGGCTACAGTAAGTTGATAACCGGTAGTGATCAGCTCTTTTTTTCTTTATGCACAATGCTTATATTTTTGAGTCATTCTAAAGCTTCYTGTGAAATGTTCACCTTTCATATACGACACAAATAGCAAACTGGAAGGTGACCTGGGCATTTGGCAATGCTTCCAGGCAGCCAGTTTTGTTTCTCCAGATCCATAGAAATCACATGAGTTTTGACATTACYAAAAATGGTAGCAAGGTCAGGTTATCAGTTAATGATTTCCGAAATCAATATATTGAAAATCAGAGTATTTTTATTTCATTCTAAAATATATAGCTATGTTTCCCCCGTTAAGCTCACATAATAGCTAAAACCAAAATAACGTTGTCCTAATAAGGTGTTTTGTACGATTCCTAACATAAATTAACAGACACCTACATTAAGACACCTCTTTATTCTATTATGCACTCATATAATTCAAATGGATAGTCCTGAACAGTACAATCCCTTATATATCATCAGATCTTTTATGACACTGGAAAATCTATCAAACTTTCTTGATGGTCTGATATCTTAGAAAAAATATATTCCTACTCATTAGTTCTTAGTTTGCTGTAGCCTTAACAGCTGAAGACAAGATACGTTATATGTGAGAGCTATTGAACTGGGGCAAAGCCATAACAAGCTCCTATAACTGAAAACTGAAATCATGTAAAAAAAATAAAAAATAATTAATCTGTTGGAATAGACAGCTGATGAATGAAGCATAGTTTCTGACAATCAGAGGTTTAAATCACRAGTAGATATCTTCCTAAATTGTATGCTCTAATTCAACCACACATTTCATGYTAGAATCTTTGGATTGAGGGTGATCCAACAAGATTATAATGATTACATGAGTATAATGACCCAGGCTGGTTTTTATTAAACATATCTAACTAAAGAAAATGAGTTGTAGTAAAATACTCTGTTAATAAAGTCTGATTTCTGTGTCAGAAAAAATTGACACTAAGTTTTATTCTTGCTAGGTTGGGACAGCTTCTCAGATGGTGTAGATTAGCAGAGCTTCACTGAATTCAGTAGACTCTCAGTTATAGATACCAGCTGAGGAATGTCACCGGGTGCCTGTAGAGATAAAAGCAATCAGTAGACCAGGTGTGAAAAGAGTCATTGCAATATTAACAGGATAATGGCTATGGAGGCTCAAGTAGTTGTCAAAACATTTTTGAGAAGAAAATTATGTATTTGATTAAACTGAAAGATCTGTGATGGAATTCTGCTTTATAAACCATGCTTTGAGTAGTCATAATGTAGCTGAAAATTGGGAACATTTTGCCTAYTGAACAAACACTTTTTTCATAAAAATTGCCAATGTTTTGGGGTCTTTTTTTTTTCTTGTTTGTCTTTAGCAGCATTTCCTTTAACGTGCAGAGGTAGCATCTCAGCTCATAGCTGACTTCATTTCCTTCCTTTTC
Organism: Rhea americana; assembly: GCF_003343005.1. Lineage (NCBI taxonomy): Eukaryota > Metazoa > Chordata > Aves > Rheiformes > Rheidae > Rhea > Rhea americana. The sequence goes on along the minus strand of NW_028185495.1, from coordinate 2,306,765 downwards.
CCTCCCTCCTGCCTTTCCATCCATCAAAATTGATAGGTTCTGAAGGAAAAGAAACTGGCAAAGGTAGAAGGATATCAAGGAAATTCATTCTTGAAGTTCTTCAACTGACTGGGTGTGAAGCAATGATACTTTAACTATTCTCCTTATTACAAATAAAATGTGGCTGTAGGTATTTCAGATGCTCATATTACACTGCACAGTTTTCTGTCTATGCCACAGGGGCTTTAAAATATTGTCCTATCTTTACATTTCCTAAATTTCAACAGTCACTTCTACAACTTAACTTCTTAAAAGTGGCAACGTATTATCTCTTATTGTCTGATAAGGCTAATCTGACAGTCTGCTGGGAGTGATGATCCAAGTTCAAGATCTCAGTGCTCTAAAACTTAGTGTATTCACAGTGTGGCAGAGGGGCAGGCTGTGAGGGGGAAAAAGGAAGAACTTCAGTCATGCTAAAGGAGCGTGAAACTGTTTCATATTCTTGGCATATGCCATATGAGCCTAAGAAACTCTTACATCACTAAAAGAGAGTTACAATAGTGTAGCTGGAGTAAAATTACCACGAATTGCCAAATAATTATACCAAACTAATAAGGCCTGAACTCTGAAGATAGCTCTTAAATGACAAAATGTAGTACGTGTTACTTAATGGATAGCACCTGATTGATCTTTACACTTCACAACTTTACACTGAGTTCAGCAAAAGAGATATAATTGTGGTTGTCTAGAATGGAGCAGCGCTCTTAAAGTTAAGTGGTCAAATCACCAAGACTTCATCTCTAAAGTATTCAGTTTCATAACACTTGCTATTTCCAATCAGCTAGACAGAATAATAGCGTGGGATAGCCTCATCTGAGTACAACGGCCAAGATCTGCTAGCTTTGGCCCTATCAAAACAAAAGATATCAAGCAAATCCAGGCAGGCTGTTTTGAGCTCTCAAATTCTCAATCTCTTGCTTTTCTTATTTGCTGAATAAAATATGAAAATGCAAATAGCTTTCATACTTACTTTTTTTTTTTAATTTCAGATGAACTGGAGAGGGCTTTTATGTCTCCRCATATGGACAAGCAGTTGTTCTGTGGAAGACTCAAGAAGAAAAAAAGGAAAATGAAAAGAAAGCCAGGTACAGTAAGCATAAAAGTACTGTTTATCCCTTCCATGTCATTAAGGAAAGACTTCTGCTGAGTAGAAGTAAATGTTATAAGAAGAAGAATTAATTTCATATTTTTTCATCAAGAGAAATAGTGGGTAGTAAGTACCAGATTTGTGTCCTTTCTTCATTCTCCATGAGAATATGAAGAAGTTGAGATAYGTTTTACATGCTTTCAAACAGTATCATAAACATATCATCTGATCAGTGGATTCATAGATATATCCAGTATCTCAGTAATACAGGAAAGTATATCTCAGTAATAACCAGTAATGTAAATTATTCTGACTTTCAAAGAGAAACATTTTATATCAGTTGAAAATGTCAAAGCCATTCATCTTGACATTTTCCAAAATAAAATTTTCCTGAACTTTTTTGTTTCATGGACACTTTCAATATTTTACATCTCTATACTCTTTTGGGATGAATACGTATGTTGAAATATTAGGATGGAAATTCCATTCTCTRAACATTCACTGAGCTTGATCACAGCAATGGGTAATTCCAACTTTATCCTTAGCTTTTAAGTATTGTTAGTGGGAGTAATATCATCAGTATTGTTCAGCTCTGGGAACTTTGGTCCCTCTCAGCTAACAAGCAGTTACTGAATAACTATAYATACTGTCATTTAGAATTTGATATTGCAGAATAAGGGCCTACAGCACAGCTTTCCTTCGTCTTCTTTTAATATCTTGAGCTCCACTTTAAGATTAATAGAATGGTTTTGTTTCATATAGAGCAATTTGTACTGATTAACTGGCATTTCATGCAAGCAGCAAGGTAAAATAAGCTGGTCTTACGTATCAAAATATTTTTATTTATGTGGGATGTATATTTCAAAGAAGAGAGCACTTAGAAACTGGTTTTTATTTGAAGACTGGAAACTTACATAGTTAGAGAAAGGTATAGGACTAGCTAACATACATCTGTGGAGAGGTTGCTTTACATTTAAGAATGGGATCCATTCTCTGAAAAATTACTTCTTTTCTCTTTTAATTTCATTTCATGAAGGATAGTCTATTAGATAAAATGAACAGAATACATGACACAAATTTTATGATTACTACTTTCTGTCTTGATATTTCAGTAAAATGYGTTGCCTGTTAGGAGTGGAAACTGGTTTATCCATGACCTCTAATACTTTTGTAGAGTCAATATGCCTAATCTCTGCTTTTTCTACTGTCTAACTCTGCCGGGCAGAGCAGCTGAGGAGAAACCTGTGTTGAAAAAGAAGCCTAGAGGATCTCTCCCGTCTTTTGATGCTGAGTCTGCCTGAGGGGGAGTCTCAATACGCAGTTGATGTGAGACTCCAGTAACTTTGCAGTGGAGTCACCTTGCCATGTCTGACAGTTACGTCCAGGAGCTCCAGACACRCAACCTCTAGTGGTGTGCACAAACACACTTTCCTCTTCTTAGTCTGCCACATGACCAGTTAAGATCTAAAGTTCTACTAAGGAATTAATAAACTGTATTAATAGTACCAATCAACTGATACGATCCTCACGATATTTTGTAGCAGATAAACAGCCAATACAGTACTYTCTTAGCTGACCAGAAGAGCCAAGTCTATTGCCTGGGGTCTCCTCACAACCTTCTCCCATGCATTCACGTATCTGCATTCAGCCTCCATCCTCAATGCTCCCATTCAGTTCTGTTTGCTTGTTTTAGTCTATACTCACCGCTAAAGACTCCTTTGTTTGCTCTACTCAAGCCTAAATTACTTATTTTTTT
>NW_028185495.1:2279932-2303815 GCF_003343005.1 Rhea americana | reverse complement strand
TTGAAAAGTTTACTGTCTTAAGTCACCTCCACTGTCAAGCCTGTTTGCTTTTGCCCCTTACAGTTCATGAGGGGTAGCTGCTTGTATTAGTCTCCTGCTAAGGAAAATCGCTATTCAATCTTAGCATACCGTCAGCCCCTCAGAATAGTCAGCATAAAACCTCATAAACTTAAGGAAACATCACAGAGATTTAAAGAGATTTAAAGCCAGACCTTCAAACTGTAACCAAAAAAAGTGATTAGAAGAAAATTTCCTCCCTAGAGACTGGAATAATGTCTGCAGGACTAACCAGCTATAAACTTCCCTRAGGAGATGCAAGAGAGCAGCATGGTACCTAGCAACATTCAAACTGGCTGAGCAGTAGGGTGCAACACCAAGCTCTACTGCTGTTAATGTACATGAGCAACTCAGAAGAACCAAAATAAGGGACCTAGGCAACAGCAAGCTCAGAGGRAAAAAACAGGAGATGTAGCTCTGTGAATCAGGTAAAGCAATAAACAGGGCTCTGCTTGGGGGCCCCTTGGAGCGTACGTATAGGTGATTTCATAGGCGGAATTATTTATTTTGCATGGCATTGAGAAAAAAATGCATCTCAGTTAATGTGATAAACAGAAAGGAGTCATTTTATGTTAATGTAGGAACTCACGACAGTGCAATGACTGATACACAATGAAATGACAGATAATTTGACAGTAATTTCTCTAGAACATGTTTCTTCATGTGTCTTGTAGAAATAAGGGTTACGGAAAATATTGTTCACATTATACATGTCATATTTTCTTAGAACACTGATTATGATCTGAGAACAGGAAGACATAAAGATTTGGCGTGCTCTAGTAGATTTTGTCCGTCTGAAAGAATAGACAATCTAAGAAGCTAAAGAGCAAAGGAAACGGAATAGAACTGCTCTGTGTGCAACAAGAACTATAGCACGTTTTGTAGGAACATGATTTGGAAGTTATTATAGTGTCACTGACATTTTCATTATAAACGCCTGTTTCCAGCGCTTCATAACTCAGCAATAGGCATTTGCTCTAGGCTGAAGCAGTAGAAGAGGTCTCAGCCTCGCAGAAAAATGTTTTGGTGTGTGTGCTTGTATGTGTGCAAAATGCAAAAAAGGAAAGAAAGRAGTACCAAGCATACAAACAGATTTGGAAAGTTTCTTTATAAGGTGCTTTTTTTTTCTCTTACTTAACTAAATGATCACCCTTATTATTTGAAAAAGTAGATTGGATGGCTTTGCATATTCATTATACTGTTTATAGTTTATTTACGTTATAGGGACTAAGGCATTCAGACAAGATGGGCCGTTATGACAGAATTTAACAGATAGTGGTGCTATATGAGGGATATGTCTGCAACCGTAGTTTTCTGCCATTTTGATTTCTGGTCTCTTAAAATATTTTGCATTGTATTGCAGATCCCCCCCAAATTTTATGAATGTTTGTTACTTTGTATTATATATAAACTTGCTTTTCTTAATCACTTCTCTTAGATCACAATTGGAATAAACTGTGGGGACCCAGCAACCCATAAAACACATGATGAAAGCTATCTATACTAGGTGACTCTGACTGTGGTGTACAAAGAAATCTGTGATGTTTATGGATATTTGAACCAGCTTTAAAATAGTAGTAATCTGTTTAGAACAGAACAGAAATCATGACGGGCTATTTTACCCCACTGAAAAGACCAAAGGGGAAAAAAAAAATCCAACTTGCAAGTCACATCACCAACACATGGAGCTTCTGAGAGCTTCTTATTCTGGAGCGCACCGAGGTGATTTGACTTAATGGTTGCAGTAGAACAAGTAATTTTAAAACTTTGTTTAGTACTCTACGTTTTCTCATTTTTAATGACTAAATGCAGTGGCTGAAATTCAGGCCCTGTTAAAGTCAGTGAAACTATTAAGCTCTTCACAGATTTGTCCAGTGTTGGATCTATAGCATCTACCTGGCTGATCTGCATGTGCCTACAAATGTGCATCAGATTTAATGCATGCTTTCAGTCACACACCGTGTATGTACTGGGACAGCAACTGTCATGTGCAAGGGAGCAATATTCTCTCCATTCTCAGGGCTGGACAAGGCAGTTGAACAACTATTTTGACTGGACTGTCAGATGTCCGGATAAATGATTCAAGGCAGCGGGAGGAAGGAAGAAAGAAAGAAAGAAAGAAAGAAGAAAAAAAGTTTGGGAAATATATGCTTAAAGTAATTCTAATTCTGGCTAAACTTACGCTGTTGAAAGCTTATGTCCCTGTAGGACTGGGAATGTGTATATTCATTCTCTAACCTCTTACTATCGATTTTGGCTCCTACCATTCTTACGATGAAAAAAAGAAGTGTCGTATGACATAATAAAGGAAAATCAATGATTTTATGTAGAACTCATTTATGGGCTGAAAATCATATTAGTAAGCTGAATTCATGGACTTAATATCAGGAAAATATACGCAATGCAGTTAGTAATAATGTCTGTCTGAGTAAAGGATTATGAATGTTTCGTGCCAAGTATTTTTTACACAAACCAGGAGTATTCACCAGAATAAGATTTTGCAGGAGCATACACTAAAAAATAGAAAATACATGATTACTTCACAGAATACAGGGAGATTTACACCTGTTTAATTAGTTTATCCTGTTTTACATAGAACAATTGAATCTTACAACTAGCCTGCTGGTAATCTATCCAGCCAGCAAGCTAAGTGCATTCAAATCTCAGCAGTGTTCCTGCAGCAAAAAGATAATTTTCTTCCTATTTCCTCTACATGTTTCTGAGTTTTGGGGAAGAAAATGAAAGGATGGAAGGATGAGTTTAAAGAAATCTTTGAAAATTATTCAGTTTGGAGTATTCTGAGTCAAGAAAAGATAGTGAATTGCAGAATCAAAGTGTTCCCTTATACTTGGGACTCTGAAAACAGTCTCTTCTTAAACCAGAAATACAGGTATGGCAGAATGGTAAGTGAGATTAAATGTCTGGAGGCAATTTTGTTTATAAACTGATATATTTCCAGGCATAATTCTTGTAGACAGGCTGTGACTATCACCATCTCTTTCCAGAGAGAAGGATCAAAAATGCCTTTGTCGTTTTTTGAACTAAGCTGAGCAAGAAGGGAGGCGACCCGGTCCGCTCGGCTCTGAAACTCCTCACTCCCTCTCACCAGCACTTCAGGTCTGTCTCACTGCAGCGGGAGTCAGGGTTCCAGGTTTGTCAGGTTACACCAATTATTTTTTTCTTTCTCAGTCTGTCCTTTGGCTACCAGATCAAAGCGCTGCAAGTTCTGACAAGCCGCGGCTCTGACAACAGCTTAAACAGCAGAGTGACCCGGGAAGGGAGGGAGGCAGCCTTTCAGGTGGGTAAAGCCTAAGTCGTTTCGCTGTTATTAACAGCTGTAATAGCACTAGCTGATATGGCGCCCAGATGCGTTTCGGGGAAGACACAACTGTGTTGCTTGSGCTGACTACAAATATACAGCCTAGAAGAGAAAGAGAGCGAAAGGAAAAAGAAACAAGAAAGAGAAAGAAGTTACGCAGGCAGGAATGGAGAAGGTGGAAGGAGGGAAGGAAGAAAGCAAGCTTGTTACTTACAGGCTCAGGATTTTTCACTTCACAGTTTTTTCCCTCTCCTTGCTGCTCTCTTTAATCTCATTCTTTCTGATTTTTCAATTTCTCTCCTAAATGAACTCCTTGTCCGTGTGCACACAAGTCCTGAATCACAAAATAAGAGTTCTTCCTCTAATTGACCTCAAAGGCAGTTAGCTTAATGCAACTTTAGATGGCTCCAGCTTTTTCTATAGAAAACCTGTGCCATCTTATTTTGGCCAGGATCAGAATATAACTAGCTTTTCCATTGGAATTATCACTCAGAACTTGTGCTACAGAAAAGTCTGTAATTTGGACGTGTGAAGAAAACAGAAGGTATTAGCACTGCTTTCTCTGTGCTGTGCTGTTTGAAGGAATGATACAAGGCAGCCACAATTAAAGCATATTGGAAGTATTAGCCTAATGCGATGTCCCACAGCAGGTGCATCTATAATGCAAGGCAGTGTTTAATCAGTATGGCAACATATCATGAGCCATTAAATCAGCACTTTTTCAGCAACAGAATATTTAATGAGAAGTGATTTCCTAAATTGTTATATGTCATTATGTAGCAATTTTGAGTAGCAAAGAACTGATCATGATGACTTTGCTAAAATGCTTTAAATTCTGATGGAATCCTGTAGGCTGCCTAGCTTGCCTCATCTGAAGCAGCTTTTTGGACTCAGAGGTTTAGCTACAGAATGAAGCTACTGCATGAAAGTCACACTGAACATCTCTAATCAGCCACAGTTTATAATTAGGCAAGCAACTAATCACATAGGTATCTTTGTGTTGTTTCTCTCCATTGGCCTGCAAGCCTCAGTGGAAGCTTGTTGTATTTATTGGGTAGTAAATCAACATTAACGTGCTTCAAGCAACAACATGTTTTCTAATTCTCTATTACAATTTCAAAGCAAATGCCTTTTCAAGTAATACAATTCCCTGCTACACTCCTATGGCAGCGGGGCTGACTTGCAAACTGAATATTAAAAGAAAATACTCTCTGTCTTGCAGAGAACTCTTTATTTTTTATTTTTTCCCTCATCTCCCCCCCCCCCCAGTTAGAAATAAAAGTGTGCTTTTGTCTATAGCCAAAATATGCAAACTTCCCATAAGGATCCAAGGATGGCTAATTGATGAAGATAGCAGACTGGACTTGCACGTAAATACTTTAAAGGGATGGGGAGCTATCAAAAAGGATGTTGATAATTTTGAGGGGGGTCAGAGAAGAGCTGTGTGCATGATTAAAATGATTGCAACACATGTCTTATACTGAAAGACTCTGGTAGATCCATTTATTTAGCTTATCAAAGAGAAGATCAAGGGTGATTTGATTGCAGTCCCTGAACAGGTGTTTGTAAGAGGAACCACATTTTGAAATAGGCTCTTCAGTTTGGCAACCAACAAGCACCAGTGAATGGAAGCTGAAAAATTCGGACTAATTCTGAAGCAGGATTTGAGCTCGCATATTTCAATATTGAAAGAATTCATGAAAGCCTAGCTAAATATCTCTGCTTCTGAAGTACACAAAGTCAGGCTAAAAGAAGGTGGAATTAGCTAATAAGGAGTGTAGCTAACTACTGGAACAACTATAGTGCGTTCTCCATCCTGGGAAAGATGCCATGTGTTTCCAGAGTATAAGCACTGTTTTCAAACAAAACTTCAATCACGGAGAAGCTTATTGTTTGTAATATAGAGAAGTTCAGATTAACTGATCACAGCACTCCTTTGTGGCCTTACAATGAAGCTGTGAATTTAACCATGTGCTCTTATCTTTTTTTCTTGTTCTATACTGTTTTCCCTGCTAAGTGCAAGGCACTCTTTGTTCTCTTGCTTCAGATTCGCTCCTGAGCATGAAAAGACTATAAGCATGTGAACATCTGATTTAATTGACTTCAGTTTATCCATGCAAGGTTAGGTGCATGCTTTTTAAGACAGGAACAACATTTTCCTAAGACTTTCTGTAGCGTCTAGTACACTAAAGCATTTATCCTCAATGGATCATATGGATGCTGCGTAGTATAAACTGATAAAAAATAATAGATGTTTTGAAGAACCGAAAGATTTATAATGGATAGTATAGAACTCCCTTTTACCTTAAAGCATCTTACTGAAATTAAAAACGGAGTGACAGATTTCTGTCATCATAAAAGAAGACAAGCTTACTTCAAATAATTTAAATCTCTTAAATAGRTGTTTAGATGCTTTTTTTATTGAAAATACAGTCTTTTAAAGCGGTCATGTTAATAAGCGATTACCGAGCAGCAGTGATAAAGGAATTCGATGGGGCTGCAAAGWTGTACAAGAACAAAGATGATGAATGAAAGTTATTGGTATGCTAGAAAATGAGAGGWAGAGGGATTGAATCCCTCTTCCCACAGAAGAAATAAGGAAAGGCTGCACTAGTGCTATTTTTATATTTTTATGCTCGATAAGAAAGACTAAAATCAAAATCCTCTAAAAATAATTGTAAGTATTAAAAAGGAGAGGCACACTGGGGAAAAGCTTCAACACTTAAAACAATAGGCCTGTATCTTAATTAAAATTCTTCTAGCAGTGACTAGAAAACTGAGAAGTTACACCTGGGTCTGCATATTTATTTTCTTACTCTTAAGTTGGCAGCGAAAAAACACCCTCATCAGCCCTTTTCAAGGCTGTCTGACAAAAAAAATCTTTTCTCTTGTTATATTAGATACAAGAATCAAAAGCAGATTTAAAGAAATGGCAAACTGAAATAACACAAATGGAGACAGACAGAACAATCCTGAAAAGAAAAGAAAACAAAACAATACAGAAACACAGAAAAGCAGAAAAATAACAATAAAAAAATTCCTATCACTATCACAGATGACTCAGGAATGCTGCTGAAAAAACTGTTTCGATGGTCAAAGTAACAGCTCTATAAGACATTCTATAACAGAAGGGTATCACATTTATGCCTTAAAGGTGTTCATATAAAGCCTACTAATTACACCGCACTTCTCTCAAATTTCACATAAATATATTTCCGATAGATGTTAAAAATATCTTTGTGCCAGCTTCACTAAGTTTGTACTTTTAGTCCTTTTCCAGAGATGAAAAATATGTCCTAGTTTTAAAGATCTGTTTTCCTCACGTACCTGTCGTGGTGGGCATGAAGTCTAGCAGATAACAAAAAGTGAGTAATAGCTGGTTGTGAAATACGTGCCAGACAGAAAAGAACCCACTTTTTGAAAGTTACCTTCTGTTTGGTGGAGAGGACAAGTCAGCTAATGGCATTTTCTTCACAAATGCTTCTTCTRCTCTAGTGCTGTCTTGAAGTGGCAGAAGGGCCAGGCAAGTTATACGCCAAGTGACATGATGACTAATCTAAATATACCATATTATTTTTTTGGAGAGGTGATATTTACAGAACCTTCTCTCTCACATGCAAAGGATAAAGAGTGTGGGGGGAAAGTGCAAGGAAACCTTACTCAGCTTGATTTTCTCTTGATCATCAGTTACTTCAAAGATGTGTTGCCAAACCAGTACCAGCCAAATCTGGAGCAGTAAGCTGGTCATGACTTGGCAGAAAGACAGGCGAATTTCTGTTCAAAGCCTTGGCAGGAAAGGGGAAATAAGGCTTATAAGGATAAGAGGAATAAGAGTAGCACTTTGCTAGACACAGTTTTCCATAGCCAGGTTGGGAACCAGCTCTAATTTCCGGTAGACTGAACAGCTACTCAGGAGCTGGTTTATGTGAAGGCATTATTTTTGTCTGTCGTGCGTAATGGAGAAGTCCCAAGAGCCATCTGGCCCCAAACTGCCTCTGGGATTTGCTACGACAATATATATTTTGAGTCACGTGGGAAAGCATGGAATAGGTGGTCCACTAATGGTGGACCTCGTGCTTTCTGTACTGTCCTCTGAGAAGAGAAAGTTCTCATGAAGTGTTATGCATATACAGTCTTAAATTAGTCTCACACTTTGGAATTATGTGAGGAAAAAAATCTTTTTTTGTAATGATGATGCATTTTAAACAAAAGTATTCAGGCTTCTGGCACATTAATTATTATTTTTCTCAAGAGAAACAATAGAAATAATTCAGAGAAACCCCTRCTTTTGAATTTTGCTAACCCTTTACTAACTCCTTGGCAATGAAAATCTTGATTTCTTCTTTTTAAGTAAAAGGCATGAGGAGAAATCCAAGTAATTCTGATCTTATTCAAAGATTTCTCAGTTTCTTGTTATTATGCTAAAATTTCAAAGAATATAGCTGAAGAGAAGCAATACTTTTTTAATTTTTCTATTTATCRTTTTCCAAGGTTTTTCTTCCTATTCTTTTAGCTTAAAATTTAGAGTTAGCTTAGAATAAGGAAACACGTTATTGGACAGGATTTGATTTTCCATTGCTTCATTTTCTTAATACGTTTAAGGGGAATTTATTGTACCCTAAAGGCYGTTATTTTGTACCTCTTCGTATAATAAGCTTAATAAGCTACTTTATACACACATTTTCACACATGGAAAAAAAGTGCATTTATAGTACATCCGTGAAAATATTATAAATCTAAGCTCAATAGAATAGATTATATTTTTTATGAATCCTTTCTGTTCAAAAATCTCAGTAACACAGTAATGAGTCACACAGTAATAGTTTAAAACACCATAGGAATAGGGAGTGGCCRTTATTTCCAAAATATTTCACATATAGTCCCTGAAAAACAGACTTGCTGGATTGAAGAGGGATATGTTGGCCTTGGCCGGGAAAATGAAGCATTTGGGGATAGCCAGAATTATTCATCCGGGTTTTGTGTGCGTGTGTGTTTTTTTTTTTTTTTTTTTTAAGCCAACCATAAGGCAGCTAAACTATAGCTACCCACTAAGCTACAAAAGCTTCATCAGAAAGTCTTGTCACCTATCAAAACTGGAATGGTCAGGGCTGCACTCAGTCCATCACATCCGACCAATTTTACAGGCCTTGCCAATGCCCATAACGTACCCTGCACGCCACCTGAAGTCCTCACTGGTGCATTCAGGCTCTCTTCAGAAGGGCTTGGGGGAAATAGCGCGAGAAGTTGCTGAGCCCAGCGCTGCATATRATCTACAGGCTTTTGGGAAGTGCTGCAGGACTCAGCAGTGCTTTTCTGACCTGTCCTGGCACTGTTAACGAATACGATAGTTGTTCAGAAGAGCTGTTGGCCATATTGGTTGGTTTGCAATGTTTGAATGTAATAGTGAAAACGGAAGAGAATCAACCCCAGAGGAGCCAGATTAATTAGGAGCTTTGCTATTTATCACAGAAAACAAATTACGAGTTTGAGGTCTAGTTTGCATTTTACCCTGGCAAGACAGTGTAATTCTGCGTAGTTCTGAGGACACTTTTGGTACTGGCCATTCTGAAAATACACCAGAAAATTGAGAATGCAATAATATTTACAAGCGTTAATGAACAGATATTAAACCAGCACTATGTGGGGTGCATGCCGGTATATAGTTAACRATGCGCAGGTGAAGATGAGCTAGGGTAAAAAATGGCATTTTAGCATGGTTCTTTGAAGTTACCTTTCCACCATGTGGTATTTGCAAACCTGATGCAATGAGTTTTTTCTGTCATATTGATGAGTGGTTTTGACAGGTCAGTTAGTAGGTTTTGCTTTTTAGAGTATTTGCTTAAATTTCAGTAACAAAAGGACATATCTTTCTGTGTTTGTAGTGTGTAGACAAAAAAAATCTCAATAGTAATTTTCATGTCACTGTTTTAGAAGGGCAATTTTGCCATGTATGTATCTTACAGTCAACAAAAAGGAGCCCTGAATTCTAAACAGAGGTAATAAAAAGCTAGGAAAAGCACCCTAAAAGAACCCTAAAAGCCATTCAACTGTTTAATTTTGCATAAATGTACTTCAGTTTTATACTGATAGAAACTAAAAATAATATAAACATTCTTCTCTCAAGTAAGCTTAAAAATGCTTTAAAATTAACTTTATTTCATTGATAGAGACAAGAGGAAGTAAAGAACAGAGAGACTCAAGGAAGTCCTTCCTGAAGGTTATGCAGAAGACATGTGATAGAAGTACAAAGGAGAACCATCAGCTTCGGACCCAGAACTGCTGTTCCACTAGTCACCCATAAAGGCTTTCACAAGGAAAGGTGAGGAAAAAACATCCAATTTTAAATCATCTTTAACCAATTCTCTTAAGTATTGTGCGCACAATAAGTGCAAATTGCACTATGTGTTCAAACTAATGTGAGCATTTGCAAGCTTTAATAGACCTTACTTGAAACTTCACATGTGCAAATGTGAAGTTTGCTCATACAAAATTTCAGTCACGGTAATTTTTAGAAAGTTAAGTCCTTAAGGGACTAATTTATACACTTAGAACTGCTTAGTATAAAGCTTATGAAAAGTGGTTATACTGTCTTGCAGTTGGTGCTGGAACAAAGAGAGAAACAACTTAATATTCATAAAACAAAATGTTTGCATTATAAGACCCCCTAAAACAAACACTTCACTGACATCTGCTGAACAGATGATAATATAAATGGTACTCTTGTGCTTTCCATTAGTAGTAGTCTTGTGCTTTCTATGAAGTGAGATGCAAAGGAGCTATTCATGATTTCCAAAAAGTGAAAAAGAGAAGGAATATGCAAGCTGGAAGAAAAGTGTCCTTATTAAAGAGCCTGGAGGGCCCTGTAGTTTAAACAAGATGTAAAGCTTCTGTGCTTGCTAAGATACAGCTTATAATTTTGCTTGTTCGAGCATTAGTATTAAATGACTGTAGGACAGGTTGAAAACTAACTGCGTTGGTTAAAATAAAAGGCAAAACTGGACTTTTTTGCTGCAAAGGAATAACTGTTACAGAGAAAAGATACCTAGATAAATAAGAACAATTTATTTACACTGACGCTTTGGTTCTTCATCTGATTATGAAAAGCAAAGATACTGATTTCAAAATGAAATACTTCCATCTCTATATCTATGGCAATATAAATCATTCCCTTATGGGTGTAATAATGCTGAGCAATGATAAAATCATACAAACACATAATGAATATAAATGAAAGGTAATAGTTAGCTAAATAATTTGTGCTACATAGATGTATGAAACACTAATTTAAAAACTCATAGCAACCAAAGGGAATATCAATGAGAAATAACCTAGAGCAAGAAAGAATCAGTTTGATGAATTGGGCTATATTAAAGATGTTCTACAGCTTTTCTTTTTTCCCTCAGCAATAGAAGAGATAGAACTTTCATGTTAAGAGAGTAATATTTTTATCCTCGGAAAAATGAAAAATTAGAACCTTTTCCTTGAGGAGGAAATTTTGCATTAAAAACTATTGGTTCCTTTAGAGACATTTGCAACATAAAACCTTTAAAGCTTAGCTAAAGCAGGAAAATAAAGATGTTCACTTTACCTGGACCACTAGAGAAAACAAAGAAAAAAGATGAAGCATATCCAGATATTTCCATCCTTTTATGTTTAGCGACATAGTACTTTGATAGGGCTTGGCTATTCATGTAAAATAATATGTTGAGTAATTTGATATATTATAGTCGCTTATAAATGTAATCAGCTTTCTTATTTTAAGTTCTGTCTAGTAAGCAGTAAAATTCAGAATTTGCAGTTGCTCCTCAGCTTTGATATGAATTATTTATATTTTATCGTAATAGTTATGAGACGACAAACTGCCTGAAATCCACGTGCAGAACTTTCATTGCGCTTGAGCATGTCTCATCAAAGTCAWCAGGGCATTTCAGTGTGATCCAATGGCTTCAGGACTTGTCCTGGTGATACTAATGATGTGTCCTTAGCATAAAAAACAAAAAAGTGTGGATATCACTGTAGATCAACTTATTCTAGCTCTTACGAACCCGCTTTAAAGAGCCTAGAATACAACCTGATTGGAAATAGGAATGATTCYTGTCTCCCTAGGTATTTTTCAAACCTGAAGCCAACGGAATTAAATAGAAACAGTCTTACTAACTTTGGATGACTTTGAAACAACTCCTTATACTAATTGTTTTAACATCATTGTTTATGTGGAAACATYGATGATTTCTTCCTGAGAATGGAGTAAAGAAATTTCCAAGGGGGCAAAAAAGGCTAATTTTGGGGGAAAAAAAGTATTTGTAACAGCAACATAGATTGCTACAGTTTTCAAAACATAAAAATAGAAAAAACTGAGACATGAAATCTGAATGCCTTAYATTTGAAAGCTAGGATCTGCGTTTTGAATATATACCTCTTCACATGAAAAGTTAGTTTGAAAATAATGTGCTTTTACAATTCTTTTCRGGAGAAAAATTCTTTAAATGCATTTCTGGCTTCAGAAATCCCTATGCCAGAGACTTGGCACATATATTTGATGTGTCCATATATGCTTAATCTATTCATATCATAGGCACCTGCTACTCAAACGGTCRTAAAAAGGACTCTGATCTAGATGGATTTTGTTTTGAACATTAAATCTGACTTTTTTTGTTATGAGTAAAAAAGAGTTAAAAAAGAGAATAACATTTATATTTATTTAAAACTAATCTATTGTGTTTTTCTTGTCAATATTRCACGACATTTTTTATTCCTTGGGCTAGATCTAACTTCTAAAACTTTTGCACATTAATACCTATATGCATACGCAAATACGTATAGGTGCACATATTTGCATGTTCACAAATTATACATGCACGGAGCATATGTGTTTGCATACACACAAAACATGATGAGAAAGATGAAAGCTTACCATGAAGACTAATGTTGTAATCCTATTGTCCTGTATGCATGTGAATGAAAAGTATTCTTCTCCTCTGTTGAGAGATCCACATGAATACTTGAATACATATAAAAGAACACAAAAGAATAATATTTCTGCAAGATCAAGGACTACAGTTAGCTTCTAAAGTTCTATGCTGAACTGTATTTTTGTGCCCCTCTGCAGCTTTACATGTGAGGATATGATTGTGCGCATGCATATGATCATATACACGGTATATTTAAAGGAACATTTGTGTGCCATGTGAGCTGGAGCTGGAGAGAAAACACAGCACAATCAGTGCCAATATTTTCACTGATTTCAATGTATTTGCTCCAGGCCTTCAGGCCCCGGTTTGAAGCAGGTGTGCAAATAATGTTTTAAATAAAAGAGAATTGAAAACTAAAATCATAAAAGAGCTAATTCATGGGAAGGTGCAGCTCTCTGTCAGTTCTTATTTTATGTCATCTTGTTCTCCTATTTTGTAATTATGCCGCATCATGTAGTTATGCTGTTTGTTCAAATTACACTTAAATTACAATCAAATATTATTACTGGCACTTAATACAGTGTATGATGTATTTAATTGCTATTGTGTCAAACATAAATGATGTTGAATAACGCCACAGAATGAGTAATGTATTGAATATTTGAAGAATATGGCATTTAGAATTTGATTTCCTGGTCATTAAATTCTTTCTCTTCAGTTTGGAAAAGCAATTAGTTCAGATTATAAACCAGGAGCTTACAAAATCTGAGTCTATTATCTTAAAGGATAATAATTTATTCACAGGAATCAAAATCAAAACCAGCTCCTTTAAAATGATGCTTGTTTTTCTAAAGTCCAGTGCTTCACAATTATCAAACTAGAATGTATGGCTTTTATAACTATCAGTTCCAAAGATCTGATTTAAATGAAATTTTTATAGTATGTATGGCCGCAGCGCATATATTCCACTTCAGCAGAAAACTGGAGGAAACCACGAGCAGAAGTAGTTACATTTCCAGTTTTGGTTACCTTWCATTCCAGTTCTGTTCTTAGTACCACTCCTTTACAGAAGTCTTCTGCTGTCAATATATGCATGTAGCTTTCTGAAATCACTGTTCTCAATGGTTTCAATAGTTACCTGCCTTGTTAGTCTGAAGAATAAGTAAAATGTCCTTTCCTGTTTTTTCCCAATTAGCATAATCCCTACGTACACAAGCGGGGTAGAATGGTGTGATTCTATAAAAGTCAGCATTTCATGGATTTATATCAGTTGAGGATTAGTGATTCCATTTTCCCTGCCAGTAACAGCAGTTTTTTTAATTTACTTTATTTTACTCTGCATCTTTTTCCTCTATTGGTTTTGTTTGCTTTTCTTCTTTCTCTTATTTTTTTATCCAGAACCTTTTTTGTTTCTCTCTCTTTTCCTTTTCTTTCAAATAGTCAAAATACCAGACTATACAGTGTTTTCTCTTTTAAATAGATGGTTTATTATCAGGCTTCCTGGTAGTGAGCTCTGTATTTTGTGAGAACAGTCTGAYGGAATGCAAATCCTCCAGCTGTGTTTATTACTTGGTTGTAGTTTGTTATGTTGTCAGTTTGCCAGCTAGCATAATGTCTGCTTGCTTTTGATATAAAGATAAAATAATTGTTTGTAAAGTGTACAAATATATTTGCTATTTCACACTATGAGTTTTCACAGTGAGTTTGAAAAAATACAATCCTCCCATATTCATACTCTATTCATAAAATACATTCAAACAAACAAACAAAAAATGCTTAGAGTGTAAAAGATTGTTCATATTTTGTAATAATGTAAATCAGGAGAGAAAAGTAAAAGCGATAATGAAGGTTATAACCATGACTTAGTGCTTACTGACAGATTAGGCACATCATCAGATATAAAGAACGGTTCAATTTTCCTCACAGATTCTCTTTATTTATTTCATAGCTAATGCTAGATGCAGTTCAGTTTTACATGCCTACAAGAAGAACCTAATGAAGGCTCTGCAYTTGTTTGACTCCTTGATCTTTTCGTGTTATTGTTGAACTATTTTGCTTTCCAGTCCCCTCCATTGCTCCTATGCCCTGTTTACATTCCCAGGTAGTCTCGGTCCAAAGCAGCTTCAGCCACCTTCGTTACTGGCTTGCAAAGTGATTCCTCAGACTCRGTGATAAGGACATCATCATCAGCATACCTGAGATTACAGCATCTGCTCCCTCTAATTTGAATTCCTCCATTGTAAGTATCAAGATAAACGTGCATTACCATTCCAGTATAAATCGTGAACAGATGCGGGGGCAGAACGCAGCCCTGCTGAACTCCTTCCCAGATGTTAAACCTCTCTGCTGTTCCTTTTGTGGTTGCAACTGCTGCTTCCTGATCACATTAAGRTTAGGGCCACAAATGACCACATTTAAAAAATGTTAATTGACTGCAGATTTGTCTAGAAATTAAGTGGCAAACTGTTGAATACTTCTTGCAATGCACTGTTTTTTTTATCTTTTCTCCTCTTCTTATTTCCATAGCAATTAATCCCAACATCTGACTTCTGTTTTTTTAATGAGAATTTATCATGTCTAAACATTTCATATGTTTAAGAAATTAAGGAAGTAGATTTCACCAGATTGTCCAGTTTCACCTGCTATGTATACCTGCCATTGTTACCACCCAAATTCTCATTTATCTCTCAAAAGATTTGGTTACACAAAACATTTGTGCCGTCAGAAATAATTTGGGGGTATAAAGACTAAGACCAAGAGAGAAAAGGCAAAGAATATGTTCTGTGAGGATACGATCACAGCAGCTGAGCCAGGCCCTGTGCCTGCTGACTTCTTTCCTACTCCTGACAGTCCTCCATGGAAAAGTCCTTGGAAATTTGATAAAGGGTACAGAATCCTTCCCAACCCAAATCTCACTACCAGTATACTCCAAACTTCAGAAACAAGGTATCTAAGTGAGGCATTGGAGAATAMTTCAGTATAATCTATTTCAATACCCTTGCTGCAGATTTTTAGTTCTTTAAATACACTGTTGACCATCTGAAATCAGAAAAATATTGGTCTTCCCGTGACCAATTTTTCTTTGTTTTGTCTTTACATGAATTCATTATATGTTTTATGAAGGTTTTTTGAGTATATAATGGTCCTTACTAGTTAGGTATTACATTTAATTTTGAAACGTCTTTAGAGAAGATTTTTCTAACTTCTTTTCCGGCGGTATAATCATGTAATTTTGTGCTGTTGTCAGTAAGGTCTTGAAAAGTATCAGGGTACTAAATGTCTTTTTTTTAATATACATTATTTTCCTATCACATGTATCTGTTCTGTGATATTTTCTATACGCTCTTCGAGATTACCATAAGCCTGATGAGAGGACACTGGACAGGACAAAATATACAAATTGCACTCTCATGTTTTAATGTTAAGAGGGAAGATAGTGTCTCCTGTATTCATATGCTTTTATTCCATATTATTTTCCTTATATATACAAAAATTGCATTACTCTTTTACCAGAAAATCAAACAGAGCATTATACAGGGTTTACCTGTACAGGATTGAGTCCACTTGAACAAACAGACTAGATTACTCTGTTGCATCACCCACCCTCATTCTTCACAATCCTACAAATGTAAGTTGCCAAGATTCCTCATTGTTACTCAATTTATAAAAATATTACATAGATTTAGACCAAAAATTAATCTCTGGAAAGCACTGCAAGAAAATGCCTGGCTCACTGATATCTAATCCTTGGCAGATCTCCAAATGTGGTGAGTTGGCTGTGAATCCATCTCGTATGTTCTCCACTGCTTTCTCATAATACAAGCTTTTAAAACCATACTTTCATGTGTTACCCTGTCAAATGCCATGGAGAAGTGCAAATATATTACAACAATCTAATTGCTTATATTGGCATGATTTATAGCCCTGTCCAGAGAAGACAACCAATTTGTTTGACAAGACCTGTGTTCCTGGAAACTATGCTGGCTGTCGTTATTTTACCTTTTGTCTTTTATTCTTCAGTCATAAAGTCACTTTTCCATTATTTTGTATAGGATCACTAGGAGGCTGAAGGGTTTACAGTTCCCTAAGGAGAGACCTTTTAGATATTGAAACAACATTTGAAATATTCCAATCTTTTTTGGAATATGTTATTTATCTAATCTAGATTGTTTTATGAAATAAACCATATATCTGGGAATTGAGTACRACTAGTAATTTTTATAGTCCATCTGACAGAGCTGGCTTTCTTTTTAGCTACTTTCTACATGTATATTTTCCCTGCAGCTTGTGCTTCACCAAAAGGCATTTTCACCAGAGCTTCTTTCCCTTTTTACTTCACCCCTACCTCATGAAAATGAGAAATAATTTAACAGTTCCAGGTTTTACTGTTTTGGTCATTTTAGTGCCATCTTCTATTCAAACAAACAGGCAGGATTAACCATTTCATTCTACTTCTTCCTTTTTTTTTCTTTATGGTTTTAGCAGTAGTAAGAAAATTTTCTATTTTGGAATTTCTTTTTCTGTTCCTTTTTCTGGAGGCTCATCTGCCCAAAATGCTTCAGAAAACATGTCTGTGAGAATTACTGGAGCCTCCTATTGGATGAATGCATACAAAGTTTTTTTCTGCTGGGAAGGCTATTTGGTTTCTCCAGAATATTTTAGTTAAGCCACTGAAAATTATTTACATCAATACAAGCATGTTTTCAAACATCTATTTAAAAATCAACAGCGGAGACTGGAGGTACATCCAATGACTGCAGCAGCAGCAAAGAGTACAGTAGCAGCAACAGTCTTCGGGATTTGCTAAGCCTTAGAAAATTTTTGTGCTTTCATGCAGACTATGATAAATAGTGTCACTTTATACTCCCTATACACCTGACCTGTTATTTCTGAATAACTGTTACGTAGTTTCCAGAGGTGACATTTGCCTGATTAGTGATGGAGAAGGTCTAGCATTTTTGTCTGTGTTGGCTTCAAACAACGTGAGGATCTCTATGAATATCTATGGTAAAGAGAGCAAGTGTTGACAAAAGGAAGTGCTGATTTTCTGAACAGGGGAAAAGCAGGATCATCATTTTTTTCAGGTTCAGGTCAGTGATCTGCCCACCATAAAGCACACTTTTCCTAATGTCATGAGAAAAATATAAATAAGTGGCAGTATTTATATATTATATATGTTGAAACTAAAATCTTTTTTTTTTTTTTTTTTTACATGTAGGTTAAAAATTAGAAGAGAATAATCTTATTACTAGTAATATTTGCTGGGAGAACTTTGGGTGCAGTGAAATCAGAGAGAAAAACTGAGCTTCTAGAAGAGAGGCCTGGAGGAAATATACACAAAAACAATTTATATTTTAATATGCCAGAAGATTAGCTAGAGTACTTAGAAACTTGTCAGATATGTAGTTCAGAAGACAATTTACAGCTGGTTCCATGCAACATGTGTTATTGACTAAATGTTTGTTGTATATTTATTGTTGATTGTACAACACTCCTAAGGCTGAAATTTTGTGAATGGGAGTTTGTATTTTCCAGCGTATTTACTATTATTTTTGTAAATTTTTGTCTCACGTATTTACACTCACACAGCCATATGTATATAATTTAGTTTGGAAAATGTTCGTGTTTTCTTCTACGTGTTGTTCTCATACTCGCTTAGCTCAATAAAACAGGTCACATTTTGATCTCTGCCAAGAAGAAGTCAGTTTTGAAAAACAGGCTGCAGAGATGCTGTACAGATGACAGTAGAGATGGGATTGATATTTCAGCCTTTTTCTGTCTTCATGCAATCTCAGTGTCTTTGTTTACACAGCAGTGTACTACGTCCTTTCTGAATTTGTAATATTTCAGCTGCAGAAGAGTTCATGATCAAAGTCCCATGCACCTTCTGAAGAGCACGGACATACGCTTGGGCCTTGGCTGCCTTTATTGGTTGGTGCCTTTTTTACTCTTCGTATGTTCTGCAAAAAAACCCCGATCTGTAACTCTGTCAGTGTCTCTAGCGAGGTTAGGAGATTGGGAAGATCAAGGATCATCAGTAAGTCGCTGTTAGACCACTGACCGCGTGGTGAATGCGTTTCATGATGTACTGTGGGACTCCTGGAGCCTGGAACCCCACTGGCAGGGAAACACACGTTTCCAGTTTTATGTAATTGCCCAGCCAAGCTAAATAAGTAAAATATGGAATTCAAATCAAATCTATTAATAGCAAGTAATTAATTAGCAGCTTGACTGAACTGTATGAACAATTCCTTAAAAGCTTTGCCACCTAATGGTTTTGAAAGGAAATGTTTGGTTAGCTTTGTGGTCCCAAAGTAACAGGATATTATTAATCTCAAAACAAACTGATACATTAAAATTCCAGTTGAATGGCTAATGCAAGAGTATCAAGTYGTTCCCAGTCTGAAGCTAATGTTGAGACTACATCTGCAATGCTAATGAAGGCTGTCTTTCTGAATGATTGGTGGCAAGGGCACACAACATTTTCTCCCTCTGCAGAACTTCGCAGGAAACATTCCAGTATGATTCATGCCARTGACTTCAAGATAAAAAAGCTGATAATTGTGACCAGAAGCCGGCTTGATTCACACAGCTGCGTAAATACGAGCTAATTAACACACAAYGCAAAACTTCCTGAAGCTTGAGACTTTCAAGACTTCAAACTATCTGTTCCCTTGGGGRGTAATAAGTTGAATATTGACTATGTGCTCTGAGACAGAAAGCACACTGTCAACAAACCAGTGAGGTCCAGGAGTACTGCTGCAGAAGCACAGCTATGAAGAGCRTTTTCTTCTGAAAATGTCAGGGGAATTGTTATCCTGGATCAGATTAGTGGTCTGCCAAGGTCAGTAATCTCTGTAAGAGACTGCATAATTCTGCAAGAGGTCGAGTATCCAATCTGTAAGGGAGAGTCATTAGTAGGTGATTATGAATTTATTCACACCATAGGAGAATCTCTCCACTTATTAGAAAACAGCTTATGCCTCAAGATAAGTGTTTATATCTCCTCCTTAATTCTSGCTTATTCTTACTCTTTAGTGTTGCAATTAAGGCTACTGAGGCTCTGGATCTGGTTCTAGGATTAAGACAATTGTAACTGCATTGTTTCACGCCAACCCCTAATTGTTAAGTTATTTTCACTAGTAGCTAGCTATTTTAAAACAAACTGAATTAGTATATTTTAAAACTTTTAAACTGATGTAGGTATTTTTTGTGATTAGATTACTTTGAATAATGATATTTAATCCAGATTGAATCAAAAGAAAGGCTCTACCCAAGTAAAAAAATGAAGTCACATAGTAATCACTTTTCATTRGGATAGGCAAAATAATGTTTTAAATGCAATACTTCTACTTTACAGTCAGGGTTTTAGGAMAGTGTCTTGAAAACACTTAGGAACTGATGTCAAATGATATTTCTTGTGAAAGTTATATTGAAATGAATGTGAATATGAAAGCTCAAATCGCTTGAGCACCTCTCATTCTGACGTATAGACAGARGATTTTCTTAAGCATTTAGCTGTCTTTGAGCTGTCTATTTATGAAACGATTGAACCCACTGAATTTGACTGAAACATTTTATTTTTCTGTAAGAGGCTTTAGATCAGACCCTATCTCYGTACGATAAAATTTACAAATTCTATAAAAAGAAGCATATTATATAATTGTATGGATTTTGTATTTTTTTCTTTTTAGTTGATATTTAGTTGAATGAAAATCCCAAAGCTGGAATTCTTCRGCAAAAATTCGGCTGTTTATATTTACACCAGGAACAATCTTCCAGAAACAGGTGATGCAACAAATAAAAGCTTGAAGTCTTGCAATATAATACATATTTCATATCACACTGGTAACTGCTACTTTCTATTAGTGACTTTGCTGTAGGATCAGTGACTTTTCTGTCCTCTATTGAGTTTCTAATGCCATGAGAAAGGTAGTAATGTGATAAAAGTCATATAGTATTAGTGACTTTCTATCATGTTGGTGAAGTGAATTTTTATTATATTAACAAAAACAGAATTCTGAATTACCATAGCAACTGACCAAAATGATAAAGAAGGACTTATAAAATCAATTGAGAACTCTATATGGTTAGTCAATTCTGTGTGTGTGACTCCACTCTGCCTACATTTTTTTCCAAAGCACACATTCCTACCTTATGTTGCAGAAGTAGGATTGCCAGTACCCTCTGGAATAATATCTGTATGATTTTTTTTTGTCAATAGTATTATATCTTAAAGGAGTATTAATCATGGACCAGTACATTAATGAAGGCCCCCAAATTGTTCTAAAAGTCACTGCTGGTTTAAAAAAACTCCCCCAAAAATATARAGTGAATGAAACAGCTATAAAATGTTATCAATCTTCTTTCTAAATACTTTCTGTTTCAGTTCTTGCACGAAAGGAAAGCTTTTACTTGCAGAAAGCACAGCTGCCAGGTATTACACAAGGTTTTGTTTAGTTTGTAAACAGCATATTGGTTATTTATGTGAGAAATAAGAAAAAAAGTTTGCTTTGTAACAGTTTTGAAGGTAATGCACCAAATGTCATCTGTGTTCTTTGCAGAGTAATTAATCAGTATCTATCGATGCATAGCATTGCCAGTCATATTGGGATCACACTATCCAAAAAATGCAGCTGTCTTACAGAGGAAAGTTTTGTTCGAGATTTGTTCTTGCTCCAGCAACTCATCGTAGTGTGCAGTAGGAGTGTAATGGAAATGTTCTGAATTGCCACCCATTCTGTTTTTCTGTATACTGAACTTTATTTTGAAATGGAGAATAAATGGTGAGGGTGGTTATACTCAGTGCTGGTTAACCTATCACACAGCATTCGTTCTATTTTTATTACAAAATTTCACCTTTGTTCACCTAGCTTAAGTCAATATAGAGTGAGTGTACGTGTGTGGATGGACCTTTGTGTGTATATAGATACACATGCAAGCACATGGGTAATACATGCTGTACTAATATACATTCCTCCTAGCTTTGGCTTCTAACTAGTCTTCCTATTTTGGCTGAGAACCTATTTCTATGAACTACCAGCTGGAACCCTTCTGTGGTGAAGAAAGTTCCAAATTTCTGCTTCAACTCCCCTTAAACTGTTAGGGAGTGTAAGGAAAAAACACCTCCTGGGTTTTCAGAAACTAATTTCCACTTAAAATAGTATGAACTTTGCAAAGTTTGATATCAGAATGTTTTCTGATACATCCTGGTATCACAGCAATTTTCTAAAAAAACTGAAGTTGAAAACTGTATTGAAAAAAGAAATATGCTCCAGCTCATTGGATAACATTTATGAATGGGATTTTGTGAACAAAAGGGGAAAAATGCTGTAATACTGAGCTCAGACATCTCAGTTCTCTTGGTTCTGAAGGGCTCTCCCTGGGTCAGCTCTGGAGCTCTCTGCTGGGACGCTCGCTGCTCCCTTCCAAGGGCATGCTGCTCCCACTTTCAGAAGTTGTTCCTTCGATTGCCAGCTCCTCGCTCATTCCTAGGCTGAATTTTCCCCCAAGTGTTCTTTTCCCGTTTTATTAACACTCCATCTCACACGCATGTTCGCGCATATGTATTCCCCRCTCCTCCAGTGGCCTTGATTAACTTCCTGCTTTACATCCCCCTTCTTGAACTTCCAACCCTTTAGACGTTTTGTCAGACACCTCCAGTCTCTCCAGACTCCCACAGCTCTCGCTAGCCTGACAGTGTTTATTGGCTGCWTCGTGTTCCCCAGCCATGCTGGCAGGGCCCATCTCTTTAGCTGCTTGCACGGGGGATGTTGGATTTCTGAGTGAATGCGCTACGATTACAGTATCTTTAAGTTGTGCTTTACACTTCATACACAAAGTGGTTCCGTGAGAAGTTAGAAGTGTATTGCTGTAATGCATATAATTCATGTTATATTCTAAAATACAATTTTTCAATGTCTTCAGAAAGCCTGAATAGCATCTCATCATATATACGACAGGCATTCTACGGTAAGGCATATTTACTAAGATGAAATACAAGTATGCCAATGTTATTGTCTGATGTTGTCTGTATTTATCTTGAATTTTAAATTGTTAATCTCTACAGAAATACCTGGATAGTAGGTTTTTTCCCTAAATCTGCAAGAGCTTATATCGTCTATCACCACTACGTATCTATTTGTCTTTCTCAGAAGAAGTCTTTTTTTGGGAGTAATGCCGTTCAGTGCAATGGATCTGTAGTTTACAGAGATATTCAGAGTACAGAATAGAAACAGAAGTCAATAAAATTCAGAATACTTTCACAATCTCTGTCTCCTAGATATTTCACTTTATTATATTACAACACTACAGTTATATTTAAAAACCAAAAGTGAGTTTTAATGGGTTCAGAACTCTTCATATTTTCTGACCCAGAAACTTTTCCAGGCATTGCTTAGATCTTCAGTGTGCTGCCTACTTGCTGATAGCAAAGTGTTGATTTGTTATTTTAATGATAATGTGTACTGCAAGAGAAATATATAGAAGGGAGATATGGGATTTAGGAGTGAATTATGAAAGTAATCTTTATTGTGTACAAGGTGCAGTGTATTTTCTTACTGTCCCTCGGTAATGATGGTGCCGCGAATTTGTAAGCAAGTCCATGATATGAACTCTTTAAAGAAGCTGATTAAGAGATAAAAACATTCATGCAGCAATTTACTTCTTGATCTGCAAAAATCTGTTGCTACTTCCAAAAGAATGGAAAATGCAGAAGAAAGGTGTCTGAACAAAGAGAACGTGGTGAACAAGGCATAGCATACTCCTCTGAATAGCTGGGAGCAGTTGCTCAGCAACAGGACACAATTTGATCTGTTTCTGATACATTCTCTTGTAATGTCTATATATCTTATATGTCTTATTTCTTACAGTTTTTGTAAAAATAGATATAAAACCCTGTCATAAATGCACAGAGGAGACGGATCTCTGAAGGAAAAAGAAGAGAGTGTTGCAATTGAAGTATCAGTCTGGAAAAAAATACACTGCTATCTCATGGGAAGGCACCCAGGTAGGGACAAAATCTTTTTGGTCTTGGATGAAGTGAAGCATGAATTTCASAAGCATAAATTTTTCAATCACAAAGAAAGTTATTAGTACTTTTCCATTACTGATATCTGCTGATTATGTCATATAAATGTGCTGATTTTGGCCAAGAACTTCCGGCACTGGATTTCTTAGTTTTTCCTGGCTCCCAAAATTAGAGTCACTACTGTTTTATTTTATTTTTTTTTTGCTTTTACCCTACTTTTCTTTTTGCCTGAGTGTGAAGGTAGGATGTTTGTAGAAGTTCTGAAATTTTTAAATTGATAACCCACATCTACTTTCTGAAACAAGTGTTTTGTGACTAGTTGTTTTGTCGAGAAAAAATAAAGACTACTTAAAAATGCATCATAACAAAAGTCCTTTGACTTCYTAAATGTTCCCATATATTTCCTGATACATTTTCTCTTATCTAAAGGGAAGAGTCTGACTTAATCCAGTAAYGGATTATCAGATTTAATCTGTGACAATACTTTTATGAAGGAACTACTGCTTAGCTCTGTTGGTTTGAGCATGGTGCTAACAATGCCAAGGTTGAGGGTTCAATCCCTGTAC